>NW_005871392.1:720995-809975 GCF_000147115.1 Myotis lucifugus
TTTTTTCTTCTGGGCCAGCTTTAGCTCTGGCTCTAGCTCTGAGGCTTCCGCTGCTGGTTTGTTTGCCGTTCTATAATCGAAACAATGTATAACTTCAGCTCTGAGATCCCACTGGCTATATTTGTTACAAAGTTTCAAACTGCCAGCTCAGAGGCTGGAAGCCCAGCGGGGGGAATGTTGGAGTCTGCAGTCACTGGAGCAAGCAAGCCTCATGTTCGCTTCCAGCTGCCTGGCTGCCGGCCGCCATCTTGGCTGACAGTTAATTTGCATAAGGATATGCTGATTAGCCAATGGGAAGGGTAGCGGTCGTACGCTACCCTTTTATTAGTGTAGATATATATATATTCTTAACACTAGGAGTTGCTGGGATATTCTTTTATATTCACCTTGGAAAATTGTTGTGTGATTTAAACGAAACACAGAGACATTTCTCAAAGAATTTCATTAGGTTCAAAATTTAAAAAATATTTTCCTTTTAATTATTTATTTATTTATTTGTATTCTTTATTGATTAAGGTATTACATGTGTCTCCTTTTTCCCCCATTGACCTCTCCCTGGCCACTCCCACCCCCCAGCACATGCTTTCACCCCCCTAGTGTCAGTGTCCATTGGTGGTGCTTATAAGCATGCATAAAGTGCTTTGGTTGATCTCTTAACTCCCAGACCCCCTGCTTTCCCTCTGAGGTTCGACGATCTGTTTGATGCTTCTCTGCCTCTGGATCTATTTTTGTTCATCAGTTTATATTGCTCATTATATTACTCAAATGAGTGAGATCATATGATATTTATTTTTCTCCAACTGGCTTATTTCACTTAGCATAATGCTCTCCAGGTCCATCCATGCTGTTGCGAATGGTAATAGTTCCTTACTTTTTACAGCAGCGTAGTGTTCCATTGTGTAGATATACCACAGTTTTTTAATCTACTCATTTGCTGATGAGCACTTAGGCCATTTCCAAATCTTAGCTATTGTAAATTGTGCTGCTATGAACATAGGGGTGCATATATCCTTTCTGATTGGTACTTCTGGTTTCTTGGGATATATTCCTAGAAATGGGATTACTGGGTCAAATGGGAGTTCCGTTTTTAATTTTTTGAGGAAACTCCATACTGTTTTCAACAGTGGCTGTACCAGTCTGCATTCCCACCAGCAGTGCATGAGGGTTCCTTTTTCTCCACATCCTCGCCAGCACTTGTCATTTGTTGATTTGTTGATGATAGCCATTCTAATAGGTGTGAGAAGAAACCTCATTGTTATTTTGATTTGCATCTCTCTGATGATTAGTGACTTTGAGCATGTTTTCATATGTCTCTTGGCCTTCTGTATGTCCTCTTTAGAAAAGTGTCTATTTAGGTCCTTTGCCAATTTTTGGAATAGATTGTTTATCTTCTTTTTGTTAAGTTGTATGAGTTTCCTGTAAATTTTGGAGATTAAACTCTTACCAGAGATAACATTGGCAAATATGTTCTCCCATGCAGAGGGCTTTCTTGTTGTTTTGTTAATGGTTTCTTTTGCTGTGTAGAAGCTTTTTATTTTGATGTAGTCCCATTTGTTCTTTTCTCCTTAGTTTCCATTGTCCTCGGAGCTGTAGCAGTAAAGATATTGCTATGACACATGTCTGATATTTTGCTGCCTGTGGATTCCTCTAAGATTTTTATGGTTTCCCATCTTATGTTTAAGTTCTTTATCCATGTTGATTTTATTTTTGAGTATGGTGTAAGTTGGTGGTCTAGTTTTATTTTTTTTTTTGCAGGTATCTGACCAATATTTCCAGCACCATTTATTGAAGTCTGTCTTGACTCCATTATATGCTCTTGCCTTCTTGGTCAAATATTAATTGAGCATAATGGCTTGGGTGGATTTCTGGGTTCTCTGTTCTGTTCCATTGGTCTATATGTCTGTTCTTGTGCCTGTACCAGGCAGTTTTGAGGGCAGTGGCTTTGTAATATAGCTTGATATCTTGTATTGAGATCCCTCCTACTTTGTTCTTCTTTCTCAGGATTGCTGCAGCTATTCAGGATCTTTTTTTATTCCAGATTAATTTTTGGAAAGTTTGTTGTAGGTCTTTGAAATATGCCATTGGTGTCTTAATGGGGATTGCATTGAATCTATAGATTGCTTTGGGTAGTATGGACATTTTAATGATGTTGATTTTATCAATCCATGAACATGGTATATTCTTCCATTTGCTTATTTCTTCCTCTATCTCTTTTTTCAATGTCCTGTAGTTTTCTGAATACAGGTCTTTTACTTCCTTAGTTAAGTTTATTTCTAGGTATCTTACTTTTTTTGTGCAATGATAAATGAAATTTTCTTTTAATTTATCTTTCTGTAAGTTCACTATTGGTGTATTAAAAAGCCATAGATTTCCAGGTGTTAATTTTGTATCCTTCTACATTGCTGAATTCATTTATTATGTTTAGTTTCTTGTTTTGTTTTTTATAGAGTCTTTAGGGTTTTCTATGTACAATATCATGTCATCTGCGAATAATGATAGTTTTACTTCTTTTCCAATTTTGATGCCTTTTATTTATTCTTCTTGTCTAATAGCTATGGCTAGCACTTCCAATACTATGTTGAACAGGAGTGGTAAGAGTGGGTATCCCTGTGTTGTTCCTGTTCTTAGGTGAAATGGTTTTAGTTTTTGCCAATTGAGTATGATGTTGGCTATAGGTTTGTCATATAATTATGTTGAGATATGATTCCTCTATTCTCACTTTGCTGAGGGTTTTTATCAAGAAAGGGTGTTGGATTTTTGTCAAATGCTTTTTCAAATTGATATGACTATGTGATTTTTATCTCTCCATTTGTTTATGAGATGTATCACGTTTATTGATTTGAGGATATTGTACCATTCTTGCATCCCCGGAATAAATCCCACTAGGTCATGGTGTATGATATTTCTAATATAATGCTGGATCCAATTTGCTAGAATTTTGTTGAGGATTTTAGCACCTATGTTCATCAGAGATATTGGCCTGTAATTCTCTTTCTTTGTTGTGTTTATATCTGGTTTTAGGATTAGTGTAATGCTGGCTTCATAGAAAGAGCTTGGAAGTGTGCTTTCCCATTAAATTTTTTGGGACAGTCTGAGGAATATAGGTTTAGTTCTTTGAATGTTTGGTAAAACTACTCTGTGAAGCTGTCTGGCCCAGGGCTTTTGTTTGCTGAAAGTTTTTTGATGACAGTTTCAATTTCCTCCATAGTTATTGGCCTATTCATAATTTTTTATTCTTCTTGACTGAGTTTTCGAAGGTTGTATTTTTCTAGGAATATGTCCATTTCTTCTAGGTTGACCAGATTGTTGGAATAGAGTTGTTCATAGTATTGTTTACAATCCTTTGTATTTCTGTGGCATCTGTTGTTATTTTACTTTTCATTTCTGATTTTGTTTATTTGGGTCCTCTCTATTTGCTTCTTGGTGAGACTGGCTAGAGGTTCATCAATCTTGTTTATCCTTTTAAAGAACCATATGCTGAAGGAATTTCTTCACTGATACTGCTCCTAGGGCAATGGAAACTAAAGAGAAAATAAACAAATGGGACTATATCAAAATAAAAAGCTTTTGCACAGCAAAGGAAACCATCAACAAAACGACAAGAAAGCCCACTGCATGGGAGAACATATTTGCCAATGTTATCACTGATAAGGGTTTAATCTCCAACATTTACAGGGAACTCATACAATTTAACAAAAGGAAGATAAACAACCCAATTAAAAAGTGGGCAATGGACCTAAATAGATACTTTTCGAAAGAAGATAGAAGGAAGGTCAAGAGACATATGAAAACATGCTCAAAGACACTAATTATTGGAGAGATGAAAATCAAAACGACAATGAGGTACCATCTCACACCTGTCAGAATGGCTATCATCAACAGATCAACAAATGACAAGTGTTGGCGAGGATGCGGAGAAAAAGGAACCCTCATGCACTGCTGGTGGGAATGCAGACTAGTGCAGCCACTGTGGAGAACAGTATGAAGTTTCCTCAAAAAACTAAAAATGGCCCTAGCCGGCTTAGCTCAGTGGATGGAGCATCAGCCTGCGAACTGAAGGGTCCCAGGTTCGATTCCGGCAAAGGGCACATGCCTGGGTTGCAGGCTCAATCCCCAGTAGGGGGTGTGCAGGAGGCAGCTAATCAATGATTCTCTCTCATCATTGATGTTCCTATCTCTCTTTCCTTCTCCCTTCCTCTCTGATATCAATAAAGAAATACATTAAAAAAAACAACTAAAAATGGAACTCCCATTTGACCCAGTGATCCCACTTCTAGGAATATATCCCAAGAAGCTAGAAACACCAGTCAGAAAAGATATATGCACCCCTATGTTCATAGCAGTACAATTCACCACAGCTAAGATTTGGAAATAGCCTAAATGCCCATCAGAAGATGAGTGAATTAAAAAACGTACATCTACACAGTGGAATACTACGCTGTGGTAAAAAAAAATTAAAAAAAGAAGGAATTCTTACCATTTGCAACAGCATGAATGGAACTGGAGAGCATTATGCTAAATGAAATAAGCCAGTCAACGAAAGAAAAATACCACATGATCTCACTCATTTATGGAATATAATGAACAACATAAACTGATGTACCAAAACAGATCCAGAGACAGAGAAGCATCAATCAGACCATCAAATCTCAGAGGGAAGGTAGAGGAGGTTGGGGGTAAGGGGAGAGATCAACCAAAGGACTTGTATGTGTGCATATAAGCCTAATAACCAATGGACACAGACACCAGGGGGGTGAGGGCATGACTGAGAGGGGTTGAGGGGGGTAATGGGGGGATGACAACACATATGTAATACCTTAATCAATAATGAAATTTAAAAATAAATAAACAACAACAACAACAAAAAACAAAGAACCAGTTCTCTGTTTTATTGATTTTTTTTTCGTCTTCATGTCCTTTATTTCCACTCTGATATTTATATTTCCTTCCTTCTGCTCACTCTGGGCTTTTCTTGTTGCTCTCTTTCTAATTTTTTAAGTTGTAGAGTTAGATAAAATATTACCAGTTTTTCTAATTTTTTTTAGGTAGTCCCATAATGCTATGAACTTCCCTCTCAGGACTGTCTTCACTGTATCCCTTAGATTTTGGATTGTTGTGTTTTCATTGTCATTTGTGTCCAGGCTGTTTTTAATTTCTTCTTTGATCTTGTTGGTAACCCAATCATTGTTTAATAGCATGCTATTTAGCTTCCAAGTGTTTGATTTTTTATTGTTTTTATTGTAGTTTATTTCTAATATTATGCCATTGTGATCTGAGAAGATCCTTGATATGATTTCATTCTTCTTGAATTTGGAGAGACTGTCTGTGACCCAATATGTGGTCTATCTTTGAAAATGTCCCATGTGCACTTGAGAAGAATATATATTTTGTGGCTTTGGGATGAAATGCTCTGATGATGTCAAATTAAGTCCATCTGATCTAGTGAGTCATTTAGGATTGCTGTTTCTTTGCTGATTTTTTGTCTAGAGGATTTATCCAGTGATGTCAGTGGTGTATTAAAGTCCCCTACTATGATTGTATTGTTGTCAATCTCTCCCTTGATATCTTCCAGGAGTTTTTTTTTATGTATTTGGTTGTTCCTGCATTTGGTGCTCATATGTTTACCAGAGTTATATCCTCTTGTGTATTGATCCCTTTACTATTACTAGTATGTAGTGGCTTTCCTTATCTCTTGTTATGGCCTTCACTTTGAGGTATCTTTTGTCAGATATATGTATTGCTATCCCAGATTTTTTTTTTCATTTCCATTTGCCTGAAAGATATTTTTCCATCCCTTCACTTTCAGTCTGTGTGAGTCCCTTGTTCTGAGGTGGGCCTCTTGTAGACAGCATATATATGGGTCATGTTTTCTTATCAATTCAGCCACTGGATATCTTTTGATTGGAGCATTTAATCCATTTACCTTTAAGGTTATTATTGATAGGTACTTGTTTGTAGCCATTGTGTGTGTGTGTGTGTGCGCGCGCACACGCCTGTGTTCCTTCTTCCCTTTCTATTTCTTCTTTTTACAATAGTCCCTTTAGCATTTCTTGCATTGCTGGCTTGGTAGTGATAAACTCCCTTAGCCTTTTTGTTTGTTTGTTTGCTAAGTTCCTGATTTCCCCTTCAATTTTGAATGACAGCCTTGCTGGATAGAGTATTTGTGGATTCAGTCCCTTGTTTTGCATCAGTTTGTATATTTCATTCCATTCCCTTCTGGCCTGAAGTGTTTCTGTTGAGAAATCATTTGATAATCTAGTGGGAGATCCTTTGTTGGTAACTTTCTGTCTCCCTCTTGCAGCCTTTAAGATTCTTTTTGTATTAAAGTTTGCCATTGTAATTAGGATGTGTCTTGGTGTGGCACTTGGCTGGGTGTCATGCAGTTGCGGGTCCCTGGGCTAAAGCAGTGGGCCAACAGGAGGGGAGTGCGTTCCGAACTTACAGCAGCCGGCAGCTGGGGAGGCTGGAGTCCCCGTGTCTGTGGGCCTGTAGCTGAGGTAACAGGTCTTTAGCCAGAGTGGCTGTAGGGTCCAGGGTTGTGTCTGAGGCCAGTCTGGGTGGTGGTGAGGCTGGGCTCCTAGTCATAGCAGCTCTCGGCTTCAAAGATGATGTGGTTTCTGTGTCAGAACCGGCCACCCTGGGAGGGATTGCAGTGGTAGCTGAGGCGCCCTGTCTAGGACAGCCCGGTCTGCCAGCCCCTGAAAGTCCTGTAGGATCTAACTGTCCCTCACTCACACAGACACCCACCACACACTCCCCTTTCGCTCCCTCAGTCATACTCTCTTCCTCACTGCCGTCCCACCAGCCGCCATCTTCTCCACCTTTAAAAAATATTTTCAAGTCAATTTTCAGTGCAACCTTTTGATATAAGACACAATTTCAAATCCATTCTCTGCCCATGCAGTGAAAGTATTTCACCAACATTTCATCCTGAACTGGAAGGATCGTTTTAAATCTAATCCATTCCTTGTCATTAAAATACTTGTATGAAGACCTCTTTCTTTCTCCTCATCTACTAAATGAGATCATCTTCACCTACTTAAGATATCTCGGTAAAGTGTTATGACTTTTGGAGAATTCAAATGTAGGAAATACATTTTTAATAGATGATGCTCTGAGTGTGATTTTAGTATTTTACCTAAAGAGGCAAAATATTTAATTTTAGATCTGAGTTTCCTCCAAAAATATTCATTTCTCAAAATAATATTTGCTGTCTAGGGTGGTGATTTAATCCCTCTACCCTTTAAACTCTGTAATATTTGTTGTCTCCAGAATTAAAATTAATTTTAAAAATGAAAATCAGCAATATCTCTTCAAGACAGATATATAGGACATCTTTTCTAAATCAAGCCCTGTATTAGATAAGGAAATTATAACAAATAATGAGTAAGAGGAAGAGCAGATCAGCAGAGAGATCATGAGTATAGAATGGTTAAGTACAAGAATTATATGGACAGATGGATGCATTGTCCTACACTAGAGGAAAGTAAAGGCTAAACGATAATATTGCAAATTTCAGATGAAGAATGATTCTTTTGTTTAGAATTTGCTGCAATTCTATCTTCAACAGCATGGTGATTAAAAGAGTTAATTTCTCTCATGAGGAGAAATATTTTCCTCCCAGGAAGAGTTAACCTGACTTCCCATATGAACGTAATTTCTAGGAATAAATCTCAAGGAAACGTCCTCACTAATGGGCATTTCTTCCTCAAATAAACACAGCTGTTGAGTGTCTATAGTCTTTCGGTTTGTGCTCATCTTTTCCCAACCCAATTACACAAAAGGCACTGCAGCACTGGCACCAGAATATGACTTTCAGCTCTATCTGTGTTGCCATCTACCTTTCTGTTACTAAGCTTCAAAGAGAGGTCTAATTTAAGACCTACGGTGTGTTGAAACCTGTAGTTCCAGATAAGGATTCCCCCTCTTATATAATGCATTTTAAAATGAGAGCAAAAAGCCCACATTGGTGTTGGATTTCCACTGTTTAGCTCTGAGCATCCTTGACACCTTAAATTGAAGAAGGAGCACAGGGTTTGTGAGCTACAGTAATTAGTGCTGGTGGCAGTAAGGCTTGTGGCAGTGTTGATGAAAAGAAACCATAATTTCTATTAAACTCCTTAGGGTCTCCTTTCTGCAAGGAAGACTTACTATGTTTCTTTTTAAAGCATAGATCAAATAACTTAAGCAGGCACTGTGACAATACCATTTTCAGGAAAGAAACCTATGATATGACTCACTCACCCACTGAAATGACACCCCATACACCTACTTGTTCCTTGTCTTTACTTTCTGAGTTCTCTGAGTCAAAGCATTTGAAAATCTGTCTGTATGTCAAGTCTTCATGAAAATTCACTTGCAGACATCTTTCCTGTTCATCCATGTCCATTTCACCTGTTCAGCATAGGCAGAGTTACTAATAATTTAGTCATTATTCATTAATAAGTTCTACAAGTAACAGAAAACTCATTTTTCTCTCCAAGTTAACACAGGTAATTTGGCTTGCTTCACTGCTCTATCACTCCAGTCCCTAAAGGCTAAGAGGAAATTCATTTACCCTCAGGATTTTATGAATCCTTCAGTTCATCCCAACTCTCCTCTCTGAGTATCTGTCACTGAAGAGACAAACTTGTAGACCAAGGTCAACAACTAACTGGTCAGGTGATTTTGTAAAAGCTGCAAAATTACCTGATTTCATTTGCCTTTGAGATTAGTGGGACACTTATAAATGAAATGGAGATAAATTACTTTTAAAGAATTAAATTCAGTACTCATGTCATATCCAAATACC
Source organism: Myotis lucifugus (assembly GCF_000147115.1). Lineage (NCBI taxonomy): Eukaryota > Metazoa > Chordata > Mammalia > Chiroptera > Vespertilionidae > Myotis > Myotis lucifugus. The sequence goes on from NW_005871392.1 coordinate 729,787, forward strand.
ACTGTAAATCTATAATAATAAAGGGTAATATGCTAATTAGACTGGACATCTTCTGGACGTTCTTCTGGACGTCCTTCCTGATGAAGTTGGGGCGGAGGGAAGCCAGCCCGGGTCCTGGGTGCCTGCCAGTGGCCAGAGAAGGGAAGCCTGGGTCCCAGGTGCTGTAGGGAAGCCGGTGTTGGCAGCCAGGGAAAGGAAGGCCTACTCTTGCACTAATTTTCGTGCATTGGGCCTCTAGTAATAAATATACTGCCTCCCACGTAGTAGGTTTATTGAATGTGTGCTTGAACAAATTGTAGAGCTGATGTCTGAAATTATCTGGTTGTACCTTACTTGATTCAAAAAATGTGTATTGAACATCTGTGTGGCAGGCATAGATGCAATGCACTGTGCACCGTGACCTTGAATCCATCATTCTTCCTTCAGACTGAAATAGTTTGGTCATTTTAGATAGATGGAAATTTGTATTACGGACATACTTCATCTTGCAAAATATGTCTGATTTTGTAAAAAAGTATGAAAATGTCATTTTATTTTGTAATTCCAGACACATTTTAAATCAGAAATAAAACAGCTACTTAAAATTATCCTATAAATAGTTAAATAAACAGCCCCATTTACCTATGAGGAGACTGAGGATCAAATATGTGTCTTATACAAGGTCAAAAGGGCAGTTACAAGATAATTACTATTATCCTCTCCCCTCAGTATTGGGCTATTCTGATGGCCTAAAATGGGATTATACCTTTCCATAAACCTCTGGGCATTCTTTCCTAGAAAAGCATTCTAAATTTTAACCATTTTTATTAGGTGGTTTTTGCTTTTTATTATTTGATTCTGAACACATTTCCCTGTGTCTTTCAGCAGAGGTGAAAACTAATAGGAAACCATAATTTATTGAATGAAAACAGTTCATTTATTTGAGGACAATTAACTAACCCCTTTTTAGTATTCTATTTTTTTCCAGTTAATTTATCTCAATTACCTTGCTTCTTTATGAGATAACTTGTTGATATATTTCTGACCCAGAGTGAATGCTTATTAAATGGGATTAATATATCAGCATTATTTCTCTTTACCAAATAATTCTAAGATATTGTATTCATGAATATCAACAAAGAAGGAGAGAAATTGGACATTCATTGAGTGTCAGTTATATATCAGCAAAGTTTTAGTGTGTCATCATATTTAACCCTCACAGTATCATTGTGAAAATTGCTTTTGGAAGCTTTAACTTCTAAAACATGAGCACAATGCTGTCTAGCAAGGTTCAACAGCTTGCCTAATGCCACACAGTTCATGAGAGATGGGGACAAGTAATTTAAAAGTAAATTAAAAAAAAAGATTTAACCCAACTCTGACAATAACAAAGACTATTCTCTTTCCAACACAAGCCTCTGACTTACAGGCAAATGAGCAAAACAGATCTTTTCTGGAGATGAGATCTGGAGTCTGGAAGGTTAAATGACATATAGCAAAAGGCCACTCTAAAGCCCTGGGAGCTAGGTGCTATTCCTGTGTTCTGGACGGCAGGTCTGCCTGGGGCGTGTCCTTAAAGCCCTCCATGGGGAACCATGCTTCTCCATCTGTGTGTGAGAGCTTAGCATTCAGGAAAGGATCCAGATTGACATCTGTCAATTTAAAGTGCCCCTAGAGTTATATAGGATGGGAATCTGGCTTATATTTTCTTTTCTCTACGTAATAGCTCATAATAACTCATCTGTCACTGGCTGCTAAAGTGGTTGGCAGACCTGGTGTGTGCAGGAAGTCAGGGTGACAGAGCTTGCTTTGGGCAGTCACGAGCTTTTCTCTTCCCGGTTCCCCCATCTGTAAAATGGAAAGAAGAATACAGAGAAGCTGTGAGGCAGAACCCACCCATGATGAAAACAGGGTATTTGGGATATAGAAAAGGAAGTGGAAAAGTCTGAAATAATTTCAGTGTGGAATCATTTGGTATCAATGCGATTAAAATTGCTATTTGACAATCCTGGTGCAGCAAACCTTCACTATAATATCGGTTGTTATATGTAGCTAGACTTTTAGGACCTGCTGACACAATAACTGCCCTGTGGAAATTTTGAAGGACAACAGTAGAAATATGTCAAACAAAAACTGTGGATTAAATAATCCACTTCCCAAACTTTCCATGGATTTCTTGAGGTCATATTGTATGTTTTCTTCATGTTTTGCAAGTCCCACGGTACCTACTTCAGGGCTTCTTTGAATCAAGGGGCCTCAGTTAAGAGTCACTAATCATGATATGGCTCAAGGCCAAGAGACACTAAAATAAAAGTAGAATGGCTAATGGCTTTGATTTTCCTGTGTTACTGGACATACTTCCTAAGTGCCAAATTGTTAAGAGGTTCCATATTTCTACTTTCCCATTTCTCTGGGCTCTCTAAATATGCAATCAGTTGTACAGGTGTATGGCCCTGGCATATGCCAAGTACAGCTTTACTTTACTCTTAAACTCATCAGAGAGCAACCATCTCAGCCCTGAGTGGAGTCCTGTTTCACAGCTTTGTCTCTCCCATCCACGTGAGGAATGAGACTCACTGTTGGCAAGATGTGGTTTATGTGCTATGACTGCACTTTGGGCCTTCTATTTTTTAAAGAGAGGTCATACTAATGAGTGTAAAAAGTGATGGCTATTCTGCCATTTCCCAGAAAGGTGTTATGCAGAACTTTGCTACTAATAGTGGCCAGGGGGCAACCACTGGCATAGATATCACCTGGGAGCTATAGACAGTCCACCCCCTGCTCCCACCCCCAGACCTGCAAAATCAGAATCCCCATTCTAACAAGATTCCCAGGTCATTTGTATGCACTGGAAGAGTGAGAAGCACTAATCAAGGACCTGGGTTTTAGGATAATTGGTAGAGGTTAAGATTACAGTTGTACTCTTCCAGTTAGCCATTGCTATTGGGTCCCATCTTTAGTATTGGGGCATAGTCTCATATAGAAAAATTGTCCACTCTCACTATCCAGAAAATTGTGAGGAGCCAGAAAACCAATGAGGCATAAAGAATTAATCTTCCCTCCTATGCAGTTATGAAGACCCCTCTTCTACTCTTCCTGCTTCCGCTTTGATACTTGAAGGGCTCTCCATTCATTCATACCTGATGCTATTCTCTCCTGTTTTCTAGCTAAAGAGGAAGCTAGAGTGTCTCTGTAGCCTCCAAATACACTCTTCTGTCTCTCCTGCATCAAATTGACAACTGAAGAGCTCAGACTAGTTTTTGTTTGTTTGTTTGTTTTTTAATAAATAACCCAGAGTCCTTTAGATTTGTCATAAGAGGGGGGAGAATGAAGCGGTGAAGCTCCCTAACTAGCTTTACTTTGGCTCCTGGATGCCAAGGCAGATGTTACAAATGACACGCCATCTCTGCTCAGGGCCTCAGTGTGGAAATTACTCAGCAGAGCAGACATGGGCCTTTCTATTTTACTGCCAGTTATGAGCTTGTGAGTAGCACACCACACTGCTCTGATTAGTGGATGCTTTCACTCCCTCCTCATAATCACAGGGACTGGAGCAGAATGATAAGAAGAGCTTCTAGGATGGAGTTGGTGGTGTGGGACCTCCTTCTCTCTTCTCCTCCTTTGCTGTGCTTTCCTTAATGCAGAAAACCCTTTGAAGTGTGACTTTTTTTGGGTTTTGACCGGCTCACCTGAGCCATCAGAAGCTCTACATTTCCAATATAGTTCCCTCATTACTGTCCTGGCTGCAGCTTGAAAGCACCCGTGGGAGAGTTTCTGTGTTAGTGCACAGCTGTTGGGTTGTACCATCCCTGATGCCTACTAGGAAATGTTGATTCTCCTATTGTATTGCAATAAATAAGCACCTTAATTTTTATTAGAGGTTTATCTTCAGACCTTGACTAACTTTTCTGAAAAGGCGAAGGGAATTTGCCAGTTGATTAAGAGTCCAGTTAGCATTGCTAAGGGATTTCTCTGGGGGAGCTCATCCAGGGCTTCAACGCTGTCCTTTCCTTTTTTTGAGTACACAGGCAAGGGCAGATGAGTGAGCAAGAGAGGCTGTCTGGGCTGGAGCTCATAGGGCTCAGGTGTGTATGACTCATTTTCTTTGGATCCCGGTGACATAGAGCTCTGACTCTCACCTTCCTTGACTTACTGAAGGGCATAGAAGAAAAACAAATGGCAAATGGCTGCATTCAGATTCTGATCAGAAAGCACAGATGCTGTTTGGCAAAGGAAAATATACCCAGTCTGTGTAAGTAGGTATTAAGTTACCCCTTAAGTAGTGCTGGATTATTTGCTTTATGATAATGAGCATCTACGTAATCTTAGCCTACAAAGAGCCCAAATGTAATCCTGCAATATGTAAATCACCCTAAAAGCAAAAACAGTACTTGAGTTGTTTACAATGATGAAGACTTACTTTAAACCAGAGAAGAAAATTGCTTTCATCTTGAATTGTTAACAGTGATCAATTGGTAGTGGTGCTCAGAGGCCTGTGTTGAGAAGAATATTGAAGCTACCTCCGGGCTCAATGGAAAAAGAAAACCATGATAAATTACCTCCCAGGCAATGGCAGCATTTGTGCTACATGCTTTCTCTACACCATTCATACATATTCTAACTGTAATTTATTACTTTTTGGAAGGAAAAGAAAATCTCCAATTGCTAAGAGAGAGCTAGCTCTGATCAACTTGTAGTTGCTCTCTTATTTCAAGATACAGGGTTTATTGGAAAAACCAAAAAGCAGCTTGCATGGGTAAATGTTACCAGACTGTCCTAACTATACTACACAATTGGAACAGGTTAGGGCGTACCTAGTATTTAGAATACTATGCACTTTTCTTTTTCATTCTGTTCTCTTATTTCTCTGGATTTGGTGTTAGATGAAAACCCAGGCTAAAACTCCATGACCATGGCCAGTCCCTCTGAGCGTCACTTTTTTCCTTTGAAGCCTGATGTAAAGAACACGTGAAACAAGATATATCAATGAAGTCACAACAGGAGTCACTGGACATGAAAGTCTCAAAGGGCTTGTGAGATAGGAAAGGGGAAAACATGGTGGAGTATGAGCATAACATAGATATTGAATAAATGGTAGTTATCCATGAATCCTATTAGTCTCCTTATGAAGCTAAAACACTTAAACATCAAAATATATGGAAAAGCAAACAATTTTAGTTGCATAATGGGTGTTAAATATTTGAATAGAATATGGGCATTTATGCATGGACTGGGTCTAATTAATGATGGGAAGAGATGCTCTCTAACATTTGTGAGTAATTATGTGACTCTCTGGAATGACAGAAGTTCTGATATGTTATGTCTTTTTTTTCTTATGTGTACTGACAAAGTCTCTCCTCTAGTTTATAACGGATAGACATGCAAATGTATCTATATTCTCGTACATGGCTGAATGAGTTGACATTAACTGTCAGTCAAATTTATTGTGAAAGGTCATCTGCAAAGGAGACAACTAAGAAAGCTAAAGCTATGGATTTGGTTAAGTTTACTCACAGATGATACAAGAGTATCGGTGGGGAACTCCCAGTTTCCAATTCCACATGTAAGGAACTTGAAAGTGGCCACTTTGTTCTAACAACAAATAACACGTTGAACAGACTGAAATATTAACTCTTTTAGAGGTAAAGACACAGGCCCCGATATTGGAGATACAGACAGGTGAGTACAGGGAGTCAAGGCTTATAGCGCAGAGACTCAGAGCAGAAACTGCAGCAGCAGCCAGCACCAGACTAGGAAAACCTGAATTGTCACCAATGAATTGCTGGAGGCTCAGTGTGGACAAGTCTGAGACTTACCTGGTAAAAACTCCAGAGGAACCCAGTCATAGGGGAGTATCCACACTTATATGAGTTTCACTTCTAGGACCTCAACCAGGTTCTCATAGTAAATATCAGAGAAAGACCTTCTCATGCTTCTAGCAGAGGGAGGAGAAAAGGAATCATTTAAAAACTAGAGACCCAATGCACGAAATTCGTGCAAGAGTAGGTCTTCCTTCTCCTGGCTGCCAGCACCGGCTTCCCTCTGGCACCCAGGACCTGGGCTTCCCTCGCAGCCCTGGCTTCATCCAGAAGGTTGTCTGGAAGGACATCTGGTCTAATTAGTATATTACACTTTTATTATTATAGAAGATAGGCCAGAGCATTCTGTTCTTCTTAACAAGGCCTGCTCTTATCAGAAATTGGTTAACTAGATCCTAATCTGCTGGGATTTCATCAAACCCTAACTAACCTGGGGTAAGGGAAATACCTACCCCCAGCCTAGTGTAGCCATCCTGCCCTACTTAAGAGAGGGGCTGAGAAATACCTGTAATGTTCACAGTCGAAAAGCATAGTTTCACCAAAAATAATGGTGGGAAGGACTGCTGTCACCTCCATAGTGCCACCAAACTACACTAGTAATTATATTCTTCAGTGCTATAAATTTAAAGTAAAAAAGAAAGTCAGTTTCATTTGGGAATGACATTTAGTAATTTTATTAAGTCTCAACCTATGAACACACATTTGTTGAATATTTGTGTCATGAAATAAGAAATATGAAAAAGCACCTTTGCTGCATACTAAAGTTCAATGGTCCTCTCAAGGAAAAGCACCGATGAAGGTTTTAAGCTGCAAGCTAAAGTAGCCACCATTTTCATGGAATAATTTTTGTTTTTACACTTGAAAGAATGACTGACAAACTATGGGTACCAGACTTATGTATCTGGCACTCATTTTTCTTAAATAAGTAAATTTGTAAATTCAAGGAAAACAAATTTCAGTATTTATTGTGAGCTATAAAGTTCATGTTTTTACCTGATAGTTAGAACTATAGAAAAATTTTATCCACTATCATGAATTTGGTAACTTTCCAATATGGTAAGACTTTTCTAATGAGACAAGTGGTGAAATTAATAAATGTGATACAATTCTTTGATGTTGTGGATAAAATGTATCAATATCTGGAAGATCTATATAACTAAAAAAAATAGAATCTATAAATGACAAAAGCCTGCCATTACAAAATCATGCATGGCTAAAAGATCTACATGAAGTACAAGATGGACTAATGGATTTTAAGGTAACAGAGTATGAAAAAGCTTATTGATATTGTTTCAGATTCCAAATTACTTCTAAGCTTTAAGAAATTATCACTTGTTGAGTTTCAGTATAACATCAAAGAGCACTATCTATAAATATATGAAAAAGTTATTGAAATACTCGCCTCTTCTCCATGTGCATATTTGTTTCAGGGCTTATTTTCTTCCTCTGCTTCAACAAAAACAATGTATTTCATCAAACTAATTGCATAGGTATACGTGAGAATTCAGAGGTCTTCTATTAAGCCAGAAACTAATGTAAACAAAAATGCAAAACAATGTTCTCACTATTTTTTGAAAAATATATTTTAATTAATTATTTAAATCATTAGTTAAATATAACCTATATTAATTTAATGTTGTTATTTTAAATGAATAAATAAATATCTTTTAAAAGTCGGTATTCATTTCTGATACAGTAGTAATAGATAATAACTAGCATGAATCAAGGTTCTTCAGTGTTCTCAATGATTTTTTAAAATAAAAAGGAATTTTGAAATAAAGAATTTTGGGTTATACTATAGGTTAGTGTTTCTCAAAATGTATTATTCATCAAACTTCTTCATAAATGTCTGGATTTCTTTTTAAACATTTAATTTCCCCAACCAAGACCTACTGGATTAGAAATACTAGGTGAAGCCAGTAAATCTGAATTTGAATAAACTTTGCTAGATACATCTTATGCATAATGAAGTATGACAACTTATAACAAGAGAACATACTTTCCAAGATATACAAATCAATTTAACAATAATCACAGCTCATTGTGAATACTCGTCTCTCAATCACTATAGTCTGTAACTCCACTTATTTCCTTTAGGAAAATATCAAGTTTATCTCATCACTGGAATGTTAAAAGCTAGATTCATCTTCTCTCCTTCACTCAATGTACACCCTCAGTGCACGTTTATATGTGTGCTGGGCCCATGAATATGCTCAGAAGGAGACATAGTCTGGGATAGAAGGGAAGACCCAGGAGGATCTGGCACATAGGTCTTCAGAATGATGATTTTACTTTGGATGTGCTGACCAAATTATTGACACAAGTCCAGTCACTCTGAATGAGAATATCTGAATTTTTCTTTGAATTTTTTTATTGTGGTGAAATACACACAATAAAATTTACCATTTTAACCATTTTCAAGTGTACAGTCTGTGGCATTAAATACATTCACATTGTTGTGCAACCATCACCACCATTCACATACAAAAGCTTTCATCTTCCCCAGCTGAAACTTCTAGTGTGTACCCATTATACACGAATTCCCCTTCCTCCCTTCTCACCACTCCCTGGCAACCATCTTTGAGTTTCTCTTTTGTCTACCATTCAACCTGCAGAAGTGTGTGGCAGGTGGTAAATGGGATGATTCTCCTTGAATATACCTGCATCAAAGTGATAGCATGAAGACTTCCCTTCCATAGTAAATGCACTGTTACATCCATTTTAGAAGCAAAGAACAGTTTTAAAAAATATCTTGCTATACAGACAATAATAAACTTGAAGCTCCAGACTTTCAATTGTCCAGATACATTATGAATTATATGTTTTAATGTAGTATCCCATTATATAATTTATTATTTTTGGCCAGGAAGAACTGTATTGTGTGTTTGTGAGCAAATTCTAAAATCACAGAGTTATAAATCCAGATTTAAAAGAAACCTCAAAGGCTAAATAGTTTAATTACCCACCTGATAATTAGATCCAACCATGAAGAGCTCACCTACTGAAAGAGGAAAACATTTCAACTTTGAACTTCCCAGATTATTTTTAAAAAGTTATATGACATGAAATTCTGCCCTGTGTAATTTCAAAACATCAATCCTAATTTATCTCTGAAGAAATAATGAAGACAACTATTGTGCTTTCCTTTGGTCTTCTTTCTTTAAGCTAAACGTCCCTACCCCATCAGGTCTTTATCCTGGGACAGTTTAATTACTTTGCCATTCTGCTCACATTTCTGAATAAACTCCAGTTTGTCTGAATCTCTTCTCATATATGTAATACTTAAGATCAGATAGGTGAGCCTGTTAGAGGAAGTCTCACCAGCTGGATTACTGTCGAACCATTCTCTTTTTTGTTTTAGAATGCCATAATTAAATGAATGCAGCCCAAGTCCATGCTTGCTTTTCTATCTGACACAATACATGGCAAACTCATATTGATGTTAATGTTATAAAATCTATACAAATAATATTCTGATATTTTCCAAGCTGTTCGTTCATGCTATTTTGTAACTTTTTTTTTTAATCTAAGATCTGGCACTTGCATTTCTACTGAACTTAATTTTGTTGGCTTTAGCCATTCTTCCAAGATGTTAATCTCTTTTTGGAATCTGATTTTACAGTACAATATATTTTCTATTCCTTATAGCATATACCTTCTGAAAAATTGATAACCATGCATTTGATATTTTCATCCAAGTAACTGGTAAAATCTGTGAACAGGACAGGGCCACTGAAACAGAATCTTTTGACACTTTGTAGAAAACTTCTTCCAAATTAGTAGAGATTATCTTAATATGCATACTTGAGATTCAATCAGCCAGATTTTGTTTCTTCATTTTATTTGTAAAATATCACACTATCAAATGCCTTGAGGATGTTATTTGGTTTCTTTGGGTTTTATTTACCTCTAGCAATTTAATAAAAATTTCAAATGTATCACCTCTTAGGAGCAGGGTAAGTATATGTGAGATAAAGTCAATTGGGTCCTTTAAGTTCGTTGGAGGAAAAGGGGCTCTATATTTATGATTATTAAGAATAACAAAATAATTTATTTTGGAGAATCCTAATCCTCTGTAACAATTCTCATCTACTGCGTAAATGACTACATAGAACAAGGAGATTAAGCTAATACAACTGTGCAACTCATATTGTGACCAGTAGATTTTGAACTTGAAAAGTTTTCTCCCCATAAGATCAAGGATATTGCTTTGTTTCTAAAAAAGAAAATGGGAGCACTACTCCTTTTCATTATTTTCTAATTTGTCCTTCACTTATCCTTTACTCAAATTTAGATCAATTATTGTTAGTATGTCTTCATGAAGGGGGGGGGGACAAAAATTTTTGATTGGGGCCAGATTTTCAAGCTCAAGTGAATCATTCTATATAATAAAAGGCTAATATGCAAATCGACCCAATGGTGGAATAACCCATTGCTATGATGTGCAATGACCACAAGAGGGCAGACACTCAATGCAGGAGCTGCCCCCTGGTGGTCAGTGTGCTCCCACAGGGGGAGTGCTGCTCAGCCAGAAGCCAGGCTCACAGCTGGCGAGCGCAGTGGTGGTGGCGGGAGCCTCTTCTGCCTCCGCAGCAGTGCTAAGTATGTCTGAAGCCATCAGTTGTACATCCCATGAGGGCTTTCAGACTGCTAGAGGGTTCAGGAAAGGCTGAGAGCCCCCCCCACCACCACCACCACCCCACCCGAGTGCATGAATTTCTTGCACCGGGCCTCTAGCCTAATTATAAAGACCAGGGAAGCAGGCTTTATGTCAGAGAGACTGACAGACCTTTTAACTATTAGAGTGTACTCTAGATTTGAAGGTCTAAGTTTTTAAAGTAGTTTTCCTGGTCCACTTAACTGCATCATCTAAACTTGATAAAAGTGACCTTATAATGGAGTCATTTTCTTGAAAATATTAGGAAGTGCTGTGAAGCAACTGAGAATAGAAGGAAGGCAAGCACTTAATAGGCTGGACTATCATAAAGACGATGGGTTTGCTGTGGGGGGAGGAGGGTTGCTCTGCTGCACAGAATCTAAATCAATTATAAACAAACTCCCTCCTTCCAGGTCTAGGAGCCCAGAAATCCCTTCACACTAGACTAAGGATGTCAGGAAAAAATCAATAAGCGATTGAATTGGATTCTCTGGGGGAGAACACAGTGTATTTTGTAATTTCAAAATAGCTCTTTTATTAGAGAGCTGGAGAGGGTCTAGCAGACATTACATTTCTATGAAATATAAGCCAGGCAACATTCAGATCTGTTTTAAAATTAATAGAGCTTCAATCTTTTTTTATTTTGGCAATAGATTGAGTTGTGATGCCTTCTAACTCTGTCTTCATTCTGATTTAGTAAGCATTTATTAAGAACAGTTTTATATTTCTCTAACTGCCTCACCAAAGCCTCGCTCTGTCCCCTGGACATTAAATTAAGTATAAAATGGATTGCAGCAAAGCTAAATAAATAGATCCTTAATTTTCCCTAGCAACACGCATATGTATGAAAAAAACAAACGTTATGGTGTTGGGCGTTGAAAGTAAAGATGGTTCGTGTGTAGGTTTAGTTATCAAAATCCACAGCATATAGGCTGACAGCTTTTGAAATACATAAACTGTTTCTCTCTCTCTCCTGTTTCCATAGCAACAGAGCGCACAAAGCCTTAGTTTTTGCACATAGACAGAAAAAAAAGGGAGTAGAATCTGGAATTGTCTGGAACAAAAGAAAAATGTATAAAATAGAAAATTAAGCATATATAGTCCTCAAGAGTCTCACACTTGTTCATGGCCTCTTGATGGTATTATTCAAAATATGTACTTGAATGCATGTTGGAGTAGCTTTGAAAAATTTGTTCAGGACCCGAAAGGTGAGAGCATCCCCACCTCCTTTCTGTAAGCCGGAAGAGTCAGTACAAATAACTCGCTGCCATCTTTGTCTTGAAAAGTTTTATCGTGACTCCCTTGATCAAGGCATTCTCACTAGAGCTTTTGTCTTTTTACCGCACTTCAGGTTGATTATTAAAATCTCTTGATTTTCCATCTTCTTCCTTGGTTCATTAACTTTACAGGGCCAATGACAATGCTCTTAATTCAACAAATAATGGGAGGATGTGATCATCCTTTAAGGAATAGTGTCAAAAAGCAAGGTGTGGACACCAGCCAAACCCAAAGAAGTTCTTCACCTAGGATTCCCCTATTGGGTTAGGATTTAAAGGGCTGCATCAGCCCTAGCTAATTTTTCTCAGTGGTTAGAGCATGGGCCCAAGGATTGAAGGGTCCTGGGTTCGATTCTGATCAAGGGTGCATGTGGGAGCCAACCAGTCGATGGTGTCTCTCTCACATCAATGTTTCCCCCTCCCTGCCACTCTCTCTAAAAATCAATGGAAAAAAATATCTTCAAACCCTAGTCAGTGGATAGAGTCTTGGCCGGTGGACTGAAGTTTCCTGGGTTTGATTCTGGTCAAGGGAACATGCCTGGGTTGTGGACTCAATCCCCAACAGGGGGCATGCAGGAGGCAGCTGATCAATGATTCTCTCTCATCATTGATGTTTCTATCTCTCTCTCCCTCTCCCTTCCTCTCTGAAATCAATAAAAATATATTTTAAAACAAAAAAAACCAACAAATATCCTTGGGTGAAGATTAAGAAAAGAAAAAACAAACAAAGAAAAACAAACAAACAAAAACAAGAGGGCTGCATCAACCCTAAACGGGTCTATCTCACTCATTGCCATATAATCTACATACATTTTTTTAGAAGTGTTCATGACCATCATATGCATTTATAGCCATCTCTCTGAGTTTACCTTAGATTTCACCTCCCACATGCATTTATGGAAAAATTTAATAACTAACCAATACCATAAATATTTTACCAAAACTCTCCTTTTAGGTACAAGAAAAAATGTTTAATGAGGAATATATTTTATTTAAATATGAAGGAAATAACACTTAAAGAATCTCTTATAAGGAAATAACTTTTACTTTAAAATGAAGGAAATAACACTTAAAGAATATCTTATAAGAAGCTCAGTAGAGAATAAATGGTGATGAGCATTTCTCAATTCCTAACATCTCCTCCTTGACCTGATGTATTTCATTATACCCTCTACTAACTAGCTGATAGTTGAGACAAATACATGAATCCATATTCTCCCTTGACACCCCCTTAATGATCACAAGCATTTTTTGTTACCTGTCCAGTTGGGGACAGGTTCTGGATGGTTCAGCAAAGTCATCAGGACCAGATATTTGAACTGGTTTTGCTTGAGTACTCCTGGAGCAAGAAACAAATTGCTAGTCTTTGCTTGGGAAAACAAAAAGCATACAACACTTCAATCAGGAAATTAAACGAATGTTACTGTGGATCTTGGCACTCTGTATAGGGAGTTTTCTAAATGCAGGACATGCCCTAAATATATAATGACAGGATGGACTGAATTAGCTCAGATGCAGTCATTACTGTCTTTTGTAAATAATAGACCTCTTAAAGAAGCATATGAATGAAATCACTTAATTAATAGACTACAATGGCTCTTAAGGGGCTTTTTGGTTTCATTGGGAAAATAAATAAAATATGTTTTCTAAAGTTGCCAAAACATTATATTAACCTGTTAGACCACAAGGAACATTCTTGGGTTTCAGAAAACTTATATTTAAAAACAAACAAAGAAAAAAATCAAACCTAAATACAAATCCTCCTTGACCAACAACTCTTAGAAAAGGAGCTTTAGAATTTTCAACTTTTATAATATTGAAGACATATTTTGATTTGATGAATAGATTGTTGCTAGAGATGGGAGTGGCCAATAGTGGTCACTGCTTGCTATTTCTCTTTCCATAACATGAGCCCAGAAAGAACTCCTTTTTTGCTAACCTCTGACTTTTTGATTCTAGAAATAATGTTTTATATCCACTAGTAAAAGCAAGGTCAAAGGACTTCTCCAGGTGAGTTAATGTTGCCCCTACACGCAGCTAAAAACCTGGCTCTCATTTTTTGAGGCACTTAGAAGAGGTGGGACCCTAGAGGTCATAGTCTTGGGTCTGCTAGAGTCTCTCAGACAGAGGGCCGTTCTGTGGCAGGAGCTATTAACCCTATGGCAGGCTGTCATGAACCTGCTCCTGTGAGAATGAGATAAGTGTAAAATGCTTCTGACTTTCATTTGGACCAGACTCTACCTTGTCATGGCTGACTCTGGTGACAGCCTTCCCATTTCTGGCTATGTGAATATCATTTCTCTTCCCTTCAGTCATCCTACAGTATTTAAACACTAGAGGCCCGGAGCATGAAATTTGTGCACGGGTGTGGTCCCTAGGCCAAGCCAGCAATCGAAGCATGAGCATCTGGAGTGGAAGGACAGATCCCAGCTGATCTCTGAGCCCTGGGCAGCACCTGGGCCCCTGGGCCCCCACGCATCCCTCTCTACCTGAATCATGGTGTCTGAGTCCCCATGAGGAGATGCGGTGAGCATGGCTGGACGCCATAGGCCGGGGAGCAGCGTGGGCCTCTGGGCCACCCAACGGCACTGCACAGAAGCTGGGTGGGCAGCGCGGTCTCTCCCGGTCAGCTTCGCAGACCAGCTCCTGCGCGAACCCACAGGGAGCCCAACCAGCCCCTGAGGTCCCAGCAGCTATGGCCCAGCTTACCTGGAAGATACCCTGGAAGATACCGCACAGGAGCAGGGTGGGCTCCTCATGGGCATCTGGCACTTGAGCTTGGGGGCTTCCCTAGTGCACAAGCCCTGGTGTCCCAGGGGAGAGTAGCAGGGGGAGTGAGAGCGAGCTCGGTGGACACCCCGCATTCTCACTGCACCTCCATCCCTGTCACCCCCACCCCTGGGTAGCGAGAGGTTGCAGCACGTTGCCAATGCCCGCCATGCTCTGCACTGCCCCCTGGTGGGCAGCACACTTCATAGCTAGTGATCAAACTCCAGGGCTCCCGGTCGAACTCTTGGTCGAACGACCGCCTGAGGGGACAATTTGCATATTAAGCTTTTATTATATAGGATTCCCTCTCCATTTTTAGCTCTCAAATTATATCTTCTAAAATCCTTTCTGGCTTTTCATTGTATTCTTTAGCAATTTTAAAATTGTTCACCTCCACAGGCTCACATCCTTTTTTTCCTTGTCATGATAGGCTCCTTCCGTTTTTCTCTTTCCCACATTCTTATTTAACCTCTCCTGTATTCTCAGTGAAGTGCCCAGAATCCAGAAGTCCTCATTTGCATGCAGGTCAACTAGGAAATCTGAGAATCATGTTATATATATTTTTGTTTTTGTTTTATTTCTGATTTTTACCATTGTATCTATCATTCTCCTGTGGGCTTCCTTAGTATCTTTTTTTTTCTTAGTATATATTTTTTTCTTTCTTTATTCCTATTTTAGTAGCTTCTCTTATAGCAGTTCTTGAACCTCCTAAAAAAGTTAGCTGCTCTTAAAAGTCCTCACACTTCCTTTGTAGAAGTGATACTGAGAATCGCTAATATGGTTCATTTGCTTCTGAATCTGCTTTTCGCTGAATGGTTTTATGTAGGCCTATGTTTAATATCACCTGTGCAACACTTTTCCCTGCTCAACAAAAACAATCCCCCTTTTCAAGAAAATCTTCATGGAAACCAAGTATTATAAAAATCTTCATGGAAACCAAGTATTATAACCTATATTGTTGAGACTGGTCCCCTCTCACCCTCACCAGCAGTGCTCCTTGGACACTCCCTGATCCCTAGATCTTTCAAAACAGTATTTGAAAAATGCTACTATAAACCATAAGTGGCCATATATTAGCTCAATAGGTATTAATCAAGATCTAGGATTACATAAATCAAATTGTACTACCAATGATTTCCTAAATCACTCCTACCCCACTTCTTCTCTTAGCAGCACTGGCCTTGGCATTCTCACCATTCTGTGACGAGTGATATGAAATGGCTTCTTCTACTGCCCCACTCCCTGGTAACTGATCCGCAATATCCCCCTCATGAGCCATCTATGGCTCACCAGACACTACTTGCCACATTTTAAGTTAGTGCATTTGTAGAGTATTCAACAAATGATATCTTCATGACTTGAAATACTAAATATAGTTTCCAAATTGCTACTAGGAATTTACTGTTTGGGACAAAGCTATCTTACCCAATTATGAAAATAATCATGATTTCATCTCTTCCATAGATATTCCCCATGATGTCACTCTTTCTGAACCTGGTGAAGGGTCAGAAAAGGAAGTAGTGAGAGAAACAGGACATTAAAATCAAGGTATCTAAAGATGGATAAATTTATTTTCTGGCTTTAGATTCTTATTCATCAATTGTATTTGTGATTACCATACAGCAAAATTGACTTCTTTGTGTACAGTGCTATAAATTTTTAACACACGGATACATTTGTGTAACCATTGCCACAATCAGGATACAGAACAGCTCCATCATCCCAAAGAACTCTTCCATGCCATTGAGTTGACAGGTGTGTTTTTTCCTGTTAACCCTTTAGGAATGCTCTGCCACTTTCCTTTCATCTCCATGGCTTCTGATGAGAAGTCCATTGTCATTTGAACATTGCTCCCCTGCAGGCGATACATTATTTTTCTCTGCTCAAATTCGATACTATTTTATTTTTGTTAGTTTTCAGCCTTTTGATTATGATAGGTGTAGGCACAGATTTCTTTGGATTTATAATGATTGGTGTTTGTTGAGCTCCCAAAACTGTAGATTTATATCTTTAACCAAACATGAAGTTTTCAGCTCTTACTTATTCAAATATTTTTGAGTGTTGCACCTTTTGTCTTCTCCATCTAGGACTCTGCTAACACAAATATTAGATGTTTTATTTGTCCCACAAGTCCTAAGGTTTGGCTTATGTTTTTAAAAAGCCCTTTTGTGTGTGTGTGATTTGTTAAAAATGGATGATTTCTCTTAATCATCCAAGTTCACTTAGGTTCAGATTCAAGTCAATCTCCAATTTGCTACTGAGCCCATCCAGTGATATTTTTATTTCATTTATTTGATTTTCAGTTCTATACTTTCCATTTTATTTTCTACTAGAGCAGTGGTTCTCAACCTGAGGGTCCCGACCCCTTTGGGGGTCGAACAACCCTTTCACAGGGGTCGCCTAAGACCATTGGAAAACACATATATAATTACATATTGTTTTTGTGATTAATCACTATGCTTTAATTATGTTCAATTTGTAACAATGAAAATACATCCTGCATATCAGATATTTACATTACAATTCATAACAGTAGCAAAATTACAGTTATGACGTAGCAACAAAAATAATTTTATGGTTGGGGGTCACCACAACATGAGGAACTGTATTAAAGGGTCGCGGCATTAGGAAGGTTGAGAACCACTGTACTAGAGGCCCGGTGCACAAATTCGTGCACAGGTCGGGTCTGGCCAGCCCACCCCAATTGGGGCCAATCGGGCCAGGCCAGCTGGGGGAGGGGACAATTTGCATATTAGCCTTTTATTATATAGGATATGTCTCCTACTCCTTTGCTAAACTCAATGTTTCCATTCATATAAGAGTGTTCATGATTGCTTATTAGAGCATTTATGTAATAAACTAGAGGCCCGATGCATGAAATTCGTGCAAGAGTAGGTCTTCCTTCCCCTGGATGCTGGCACTGGCTTCCCTCTGGCACCCGGGACCTGGACTTTCCTTGCAGCCCTGCCTTCGTCCGGAAGGTTGTCCAGAAGAACGTCCAGAAGAACATCTGGTCTAATTAGCATATTATGCTTTTATTACTATAGGCTAGAGGCCCAGTGCATAAAATTCATGCACGGGGGAAGGGGGTCTTTCAGCCCGGTCTTCACCCTCTCCAATCTGGGACCCTTTGGGGTATGCTGGATATCCCTCTCGCAATCCAGGACCACTGGCTCCTAATTGCTCGCCTGCCTGCCTGCCTGATAGCCCCTAACCGCCTCTGCCTGCTGGCCTGATGCCCCTAACTACTCCCCTACTGGCCTGATTGCACCTAACCACCTCTGCCTGCCAGCCTGATAGCCCCTAACCACCTCGACCTGCTGGCCTGATCACTCCCTAACTGCTCTCCTGCTGTCCTGATTCTCCCTATCTGCTCCCCTGCCAGCCTGATCACCCTTTAACTGCTTCCCCCTGCTGGCCTGATCTCCCCCTAACTGCTCCCCACTACCAGCCTGATCGCCCCTAACCATCTCTGCCTTGGCCCCCACCACCATGGCTTTGTCCGGAAGATGTCGAGTCTAATTAGCATATTACCTTTTTATTAGTATAGATACTTCCAGGTATTTATGAAATAACTCCAATATCTGTGTCTTCTTGGCATTGGTGTCTATTACTTGTCTTTCCCATAAGAGTGGAGGTATTTCTTGTTTTGTGATATCCTGAGTAATATTGGATAGTGTCCTGGACATTTTGAATTTTATGACACTTTGGGCCTGTTTAATTTTTATGAACAACATTAATATTTTTATTTTAGTAGATAATTGGCAAGGTTAGGTTTAATCTGTAAGTTTCAACCAGCTTTGCTTCTATGGGCTGTGGTTCCAATGGATGTTCAATTTTCAAAGCCTTCATAGTGTAACTCAAATCCGCCCTGCATGTTTACCATTGTGGGTAGTGATCTGTCTGTGCTCCAGTGACCCAGGTGTTCATAAGTGACTTTATGGAGTAGTTTTCCTGAGGCTATCTCTCTTTACCATCTTTCTGTGACTTTCCTGTTCCCGGGGCTTGCCTTTCTGGTTCTCCTCATTCTGACAGGTATTTCCATGATGTCACTGGGAACCAAAGGCAGAAGCACACAGAGAGAGAAAGAAAAAAAAAGTGGCAAAAGTTCATCTCATTCTTTAGAGATCACAGCTCCACCAATTAGAGAGGGAGGCTCAGCTCCAGCTTTTGGTTACTTTGGCCTCTGGTTACACTGCAGATGAGGAGGAATGTGCTTATTTCTTTATTATTTCCTAAACATGGGATCCCAAACATGACCATTTGGTAACTGTATAGAGGTGCATTGTCCCTTTTTAGGGTTTTATTCCACCAACTATGCTGTGAATGACAACCCTTGGAATGGAGCAGGAGGTATCTGTAACAAATATACACGGGAATCCTCTCAGTTCTGCCCACGTTCTCCTCTCTCCTTATGTACCTACCCTCAATGATCACACCACTTGTTACAGCTTTATTATGCACCTGAGTCTCAGGTGTTTTGTGGCTAGTTCCATCCTTACACTGAGTTCTAATTCCACACTTTCAATAACCTGATGACTATTTCTATCTGGATACCTCACTGTTTCCTTGATATATAACATATAAAAGACAAATCTTGTCATCTTTCTTATAATAACTGTTCATAGCTTCACTATTTCTCTCTGGAACATAATCATTCTTCTGTTCACCAAAGTGAATATCAGCTTTGACTTATTTTCCCTCATCTTGCAGATATAACTAGTCATCAAGTGCCATCCATTCTTACTTTTGCATATTTCAATTCACCTGTTCACTACCATTCTCTGAATATTAGTCCAATATCTTAATATTCTAAATCAATATAGTAGTAATAGACATTACTATGAATGTTACTACTGCTGCTCACTATAACCACCACCACCACCACCATCATTATCATCATCATCATCAATCATTGAACATCTATTACAATTCTCTTTCATGGATTCTGGATATATGTCCCAACCACAATTCTAGAAGGTAGGATTTGATATTCTTGATTCACATATAAAGTGAAACATTATTCCATGCCTGGTTAAGTGGAAAGTGAGGTCTAACTCTAAAAATATTACACTCAGCATGTTTTACGACACATCATGTTGCCAAAATCTACTCAGAAACCTAAAGAAAGCTTTTTTTTATTTTTATTTTTATTTTTTTTGCACAAAGGTGCTGTCTGCTTCTTAAACAGTGTAGTATACTCACGGCTCTAACTGCCAAAAGGATTCCTTTTATAATTCACACAAAAGGTATATTTATTCTGGTGGTTGACCAAACCTCAGAAAGGAGAAGAGGGACTTTTTCAGAGCTATAGGAATAATGTTATTGAGATGATTTTAGAATTCTGGTCTGTCTGTCTCCTGCATATCCTTAGAGAAATCTGCAAGTTTCCCACAAAAAATTTGGGCATTCAATTCAGAATAATTTTCCTAAAGCATGACTTTGTTTAATATTTTGCTGCTAAAGACCTTCAATGTCTTCCCATTTCCTATAAGATAAAGTTTAAATACCTTGACCTAAAACAAAGGGTATTGATGATTTGATCTCAGCCAAACTTTCTGGCATTCTTTTTTTTCCAGCCTGTTCAGGGTTGTAATTCCAATAGAAGAATCCAATATTCCTGGATATGCCATGATCTTGTTTATTGCTTTTGAGCTTTTATTATATTCTGTACTAGATATAGCAGGTGTGAATAATATCTCTTGAATAAAGGAGCCTATTAAACTAAAATATCAAACAGTGTAGTGGGGGCAGTACAAAGGTCTTTAAAATGCCACCAATGAACCTTAAAAAATAGTAGTTAAACCACATTTCTTTACAACTTAATAGAACCCTAGAACTAGGCATATTCTTATGAAATACATAACTTACTTTAGTTCTGAGAATGGGAAACAGGTAGACAGATTCCCAGAAGTGATACTACTAAGGTCAAAAGTATTAATGTATTTTAAACATTTGCATAATAAGGCTCATATATCACAAAATTTATTCTGGAGAATAGCTTTTTTGTTTTTATCTATTGTATTGAAAACTTGAAACGACAAATGTTTCTGAATAAAGGTCTTCCCTCATTTTCCATGATATTGATATACCATGTTTTATTTAACAGTACTCCTATTGTTGGTCATTTAGGATCTTGCAAAAGTTTATTATGATACTAATTCTGTAATGGACATTTTGATGCACAAATGATTTTTTTTACCACATCTCTTTATTTTCCCTTAAAATAGAAGTGAAGTTACTGAATTTAATGACACTTTTTAAGGCTCTTAACACATATTCTTAAAATGCTTTATAGAAACCAAGTACCAATTTACACTCTCCCCAGCAACATATCATAGTGCCCATTTCACTGCACCTTCCTCATAACTAAACATCCTAGTAAGAAAAAAAAATGTTGTTAATATGACAGGTTTATTAATCTTATTTAATTTTGCATTTTTACTAATTAAGTACTGAGTTCTTTTTCAAACACTTATTGCCCATCTTTTTCTTAGAATTTGATAATTTAATTTTAATAAATGATAGACACAGCCCATGTTTGTTTGTTTGTTTTTCTGCCAGTGGATTTTGGTTCTCATAGACTAGTGTTCCATTGCATTAGAAGAGGGCCTTTAAATAATACATGAATAACCAACAATAATCATGGAGCACTTTTTAATTTACAAAGCATTCCAATGCAGTATATTCCTTGATCTTTCAACAATTCTAGAAGCAGCAAAGGTGAGATATTCTCATTTATAGGTGAGGGCACCTTGTAAAGATGTTCAGGTTGTTGGTGGTAGAGCCACATCAGGTCATGTCTACATACTTTAGAAACACACAGCTGGGGTACAGGCTCAAATACAAATCTTCTGACCCTGAGGCTGGCATTTTTTTCTTCAGTCTATAGCAACACCTGTACTCAACACCTAGCCCCCAGGGAAGTAGTATTACTATCACTTGGGCGCTTTTTAGAGCTGGAGTTTCTGGCCCAGGAGCTCTCCATACCCATGGGTGTCTGTGAAGGGCTGCTTTAGGCTATGCTAAGAGCACACGTGCAATCAAGTGTGGATAGACTTCACACAGAATTTGTTCATAAAAATAACGAGGAAATGAATTATGAGTCTGACTAATCTTCAAACACGTTGTAAAATACGAATGGAACTTTAGAGAAACAGTTTTTTAAAATATTTCTTTTAAAGGAAGAAAATCTTAGATTAAAAAGACTTCCAAAGCACCCATCAATTACCCCCTTTCCTCCAGAAAATCATAGACATCAACCAAGAGCTCTGCCTATTCTTTGAAATTGTGATGGGTCCATAAGAAATGTTGTGTTGTTTTTTTTCTCCACATGTGGGAATCACTGGTGTGAGGTTTTACAAAATGCAAAGGTAAATTAGCTAGGTTTCCACTTTAAGCCCCACCCAACATTAAACACATACACAGAACAACTAATTCTATTTCTGTCTACATTTTCACAATCAGAATACAGAGTTTGGCTTGGTAATGTACCTGCTATTAATAAAACAATACTAGGAGGAGGACATACTATATCTTATCAGTCAAGGAAGGTGTTCTATTTGAGTACCTTTCATGAAGTATTTGAGTGAAAGGTACTCAACTAACTTGTCAGAACCTCTTTCCTTATGATCATAGTAGTGTGTAGATTAAATTATAATAAAGGCAGTTCCAAATCCAATAGACTGATGTTTTTCCTATTAAAAAAGTGAGCACCCTATATGATTGAGCCTAGGATAGAAGAGAGAAAGTAGCCAGTGGGGAAAGAGAATTGAAATGCAAGGCATGAAGGAAACAAAGATAAATTCTGTGTGAGTTATTATTTTGCCTACAACCAGACCTCAATTGTAGGCAATAGGTTATAATTTGTCATCACTCTGAGCACTAAATTTAATTATGAAGCTTGTCACTATTATATATATATATAGTCATTTTAAGATTCTTTAATGTCCATTTGACATTCCTTCAAATATAGATATTAGTGGATACTCTGATTCCATACAGAAATGCTTTATATTTTTGCTCTTAAAGGACATTATCCACTTAAATGTATCCTCTTTAACACTCAGACAGAAGTGCTTGATATCTTTGTGTCCTGTGCCTAGGAATCTAAGTAACATGTCTTAAGAAGCCTGAGCACAGGTATTTCTTGTCATCAAAACTACACCTCATGCCGAAGCCGGTTTGGCTCAGTGGATAGAGCGTCGGCCTGCGGACTGAAGGGTCCCAGGTTCGATTCCGGTCAAGGGCATGTACCTGGGTTGCAGGCACATCCCCGGTGGGGGGTGTGCAGGAGGCAGCTGATCGATGTTTCTAGCTCTCTGTCTCTCTCCCTTCCTCTCTGTAAAAAATCAATAAAATATATTAAAAAAAAACTACACCTCATGTGATTCTGGTAGATTTATAGCTGCACAGTCCCCTGGTCAAATTTGGCTTATTGCTCTGAATCCTATTTGTAATATTGATTCTGATAATGCTTTAATACGTTATTTTAATAAGATAATACCTTGAACTCCAATTTATAGAGAATGAATACATTATTCAGTCTTGGTATTGACTGGTAATATTGTGCCCAAACAAAGGCAGAGGACACTAAAAATATGTCTTGCTGGAAGCTAATTCCAGCAGGTCATAAATGCAAGAAGTCCTCAAAAGGTTGATGGGTTTCTCTATTCAGCAGGGCTGAATCATATTACCTGCTGCTGGAGTAGCTGAAAGCATTTCCCCAAACCTAAAGATTTGCATATATTATTGCCTGCTACCTGACAGCCAAAGGCAGTTCCCCCCAATCTGACAATGCCTACTGTATACCAAACCTTACCTTTTGATATGTATATCTGCTTTGCTTTAAGGCAATGTGTTAATAAAGAGCCCTGGGTCCGGAGATTCAGAGAGAACTTGATTACTGAAGCTAGGTCTCCTCTGGCTCCCCCATGTATTCCAAATTTATATTTCATGTCTAGTCTCTTTATTAATTTATGTGCAGCCCTTCTCCAGATTCCTGAAATCTTCTAGATGCTAAGAAAGACCTCCCGGCAATGTCTCACTAAAAATATTTGTAATTTGTAATTATGTAAAAATAGATGAGATAGTTGGATTATTACATATTTTCAATTTTTTATTTTTTATTTAGAGAGAGAGTAAGGGAGAGGGAGATATAGAAACATTATCAATCAGCTACCTTCTGCGCACTGCCTACTGGGGATTGAGCCCACAACAGGGCATGTGTCCTGACCGGGAATCTAACCAGTGACCTCTTAGTTCCTGGGTTGATGTTCAACCATTGAGCTACACCGGCCGTTTGGCAGCTGGCTACTTTTAATTTTATATTCCCTTACTATTATATTCACTAGCTTTTGAGTTGATGTTTTAAGCAAACTATATGGAGCAGAACAGTAGTGATACTAACTACTGTTACAAGTAGTGTGATACAGGACCTACCATGTAGGATATGCTGTGTTTAGAAAACTTTTTTTTCAGAGTAAATAATTATGTAATATGTGCCCAAAACTGTAGTTTTGAGGTCAACAAGTGTTCTAGCATCTTCCCTTGTAAACTTTTTCTAGTAAGCTTTTTCAGGCAAAGCTTATGCAAACAAAAAATATTTGACAAATATTCTGATGTGTCTTAGACCAGTGGTTCTCAACCTTCTGGCCCTTTAAATACAGTTCCTCATGTTGTGACCCAACCATAAAATTATTTTCATTGCTACTTCAAAACTGTAATGTTGCTACTGTTATGAATTGTAATGTAAATATCTGGTATGCAGGATGGTCTTAGGCGACCCCTGTAAAAGGGTTGTTCGACTGCCAAAGGGGTCGTGACCCACAGGTTGAGAACCGCTGTCTTAGACTTTATCCCTTTTCTGTTATGAGTCTTCAATGCTAGAATAAATGGAGATTGTGTATGTGTGGTTAAGTTGTAACTGTTATAATTTTTAATTATAATTTGAATAAAATTGTCAACAGGCAAATGGGTGTACCTGGATAATTATCCCATTTTGAAAAAGTATTGGTTTTGAGAAGATATTGAAACTTAGTTTGTCTTTGATATGTTTAAATGTGTAAAAATAGCATGTTTTTTCATGCAATTTTACTCTTTCCAAAAATTATATTCTACTTATTAAGGCCATGTGTACAAAATTCTATATTTACAATATTTTTAACATTTGAAAAATTAAAGAATAATTTAAAGAATAACAATCACCTAACTTACTATTGCTCTCAATCATTGTGTAATTCAGAACTGATTTTACCTCCATTTGAGATGCCTTGAAAAGCAACAGAACAAGTTAACACAAAATGAAATCTTACACAAGGAGAAATTGAAGTAGACTCTATTTTCATGTTTCTTAAGATGAAATGGTTGTAAATTTATTGATTGTTTTCTCTATAGAAATCTCATCAGGAATGAGGAAACATATTTCAGAAATTTATAATGTATCCTTGCCTTCTTTATATTTGTAACTTTTTAGAGAAAAACCATTATATTCATCTGAAAAAAAAAATTTCAGTCACCTAATGACAGTTCAGTAAATATAAAAGACTTGGGTTTCCTCCCTTGACTGTGGGATGTTTTCAGTCCTCTATTTAAGAGCAGTTTTCTTCCATCTTTGTTCTGTCTCCTTTCCTTCTTGCCCGGTCATTATTCTCAATTAGCAATTGCTATGGGCAGTCATTATCTCTCAGACCCATTTAGAAACTTGGCCACAGACTTCATCAACTACAACCTTCAAGGATACTGAATTTGCTGGCAAGAATCATGGCCTTTGAATAAATAAGCCAGGTTTGCTCATAAGCATCACCTTTTTAACTTCAACCAATATTCTTTTCTCTGGATGTTAGCACCTGATTAGAGGGTTTTTTCCTGCTAATTCAGCTCTCTGGGTAATAAATATTTTATCTTATCAATAAACATGAATTTCTGTGATCCAAAGATATTTAGGTCCTTAATTAGATAGTACATCTAAATTGTTTTCTGGCAGTTTCTGAGTCAAAGCTACACTTTATTTTTGGTTAGTTAGCCTGCATAATATTCAAGCCAAA
This sequence comes from Myotis lucifugus, assembly GCF_000147115.1. Lineage (NCBI taxonomy): Eukaryota > Metazoa > Chordata > Mammalia > Chiroptera > Vespertilionidae > Myotis > Myotis lucifugus. The sequence goes on from NW_005871392.1 coordinate 755,333, forward strand.
CAACTTAAAATTCTATGTTTAGACTATTCCCAATCTGTGTTAATCAAAATGCTGTAATTAAATTGGGCATGGACTTACTCTGTAACCTTATCCACTTTGCATTTAAGTTGTCTCTACATGAGTGTTTGACACTAGTACAGTTTTAAATATTAATGCATAGGGAAAAAAAGAAAAGAAAAGGAACAGTTGGAGCCAAGAGAAAGTAAAAAATTGCAAGGGGCAATTGTCATAAAAAAAAAACCTTAAGAAAGTTCGGACAGTATTCAAAGAAAAATAAACTTGTCAAAGTGGTTAGTTATCAGCATAAAGTAGCACAATTTATACACAATCAAAAGCTCCAAGGAATGAGTAGCCATAACAAGCTTTTGTGCAATAAAGATTGGAATCTCTGTGAAGCAGTTTCTTGTGTTTTATTCTCTGCTTTTAAATTTTATCTTTAAATGGTTGCAAAGCTACAACAGGTTAAAAATGAAACACAGCAAGTAGATAGGAAACTACATATTTTGTTCTTTCATTGTAAATAAAACAGCACACACCTGAGCCCTAGTTTTCTCCTTGAAATAGCAGGCTCCCTATGATTTTGGTATAAAATAGTGTAGGTCCAAACAGCATCACAGATTGATGGGTGTTTGTTCTCCACACACAATGGAAGATTTGTTAGCATAATCTGTGCAAGTTTCAAGTGGGCATATTGCCAAAGAGTTTGGCTTTTACTATGAAAAAGGAAGGAGAGTGTATGAAACTGAATGTATGGCGAGTGTCTCTCCTTGCACCAGATAGAGAAATTATATTTGTTGAGACACTGCACTGTTGAGATTCGAGGAGAGAGTATGCCCTCAATTTCACTGCTTTACACTAGTGTTCATTCAGCTGATGAAGTTCTCAACTCAAAGGGCAACATCCACTTTGTTCTAAGTTCCTGCTGGAATGGAAAAGCTGACAAGGGAAAACTTACACAAAGGATATTGTGCTGTTAAAGTTTGTTCAAAGCCACACTTGTCAGATCTCTTTGAAATGAAATTGAAAAGGAAAAACCAATTTTCTTTGAGGACAAAGTTCATCTCATTTGGTGTGCTGCACCTGTCTAATTTTCTTCTCAGAGAAAGAAATCTTGACTAGGAAAATTTGAAAAAATAGTTTATCCTGGTGAGGTATGTATCATAATGTTTAATTCAGAGTAGTGTTTCATTCTGAGAAAAATGTAAGTGAATTACCGCCTGTTGGAAGCTGCGATAAATACGTAGGTTGGCTGAAATTATTAGACACTATTATTCTGTCTCCAAAATGTCTCTGAAGGGCAACAGTCTGGACCGTCCTGAAATGAGCGCTCTCTGCTGTTTCCCTTTGTTACTGATGTGTGGACGGACGCACGGTGTGATGCTGAGCACACCATCAAACTGAAAAACCAAGACAGAGCCCTCAGAGGTGCCAGGGAAACATCTTGCACGCTTCCAAATTTGGAAATTGTTTTAAAAGCGACATCTACTTTTGGAGGAGCATGTTTAGGAATATGAAAATTTGCAATTGATTTTCAAAATGCCACCAAATAATGTTTAGCTGACTTTGTATCAACAGCAAACAAGAGGGCTTGTTGTCTGAAGGCCAATTTCCTATAAATGGGAATGTTACAAGATTGCAGATGAACCAAAATAGAATAAAACTACAAGTGAAGATGCCATTTAAACTGTAAAGAAATGTAGCTGTGAGCCCAGACAAGGGCTTATGTTCAAGATAGAAAAATGTTATTTTAGTCAACAGGAAAAGAAATAATGAAAAACAAGCCCAAGAGTAATCCTCTCCTTTAATGCATCTTGTCTCCCGTGCCCCTGTCTCTTTGTTTTTCTCTGTTTCTATGTCAGCTTTCCTTGTTCAGTCTTACTATGTGATTGGCTACATGTTTATATATAAGTCTCACATACTGATAATAAATGTGTGATTAAAAATGAGGAAGCATTTGAAAATAGGGAGGGCAAGCAAAATTATATCTTATTTGTTAGATCATGGAAAGCAAATGATTTTGTCTCTTGCCAAATTTTCCTCTGAAATTTCTATTTCCTAACTTCTTTGTGAATGTTTTCCATTTGCTCTGTGTCCAAATGTGGATGCAGCTGGATTCCTCTGGTTTTGTTTTTATTTCATTTGTATTTCTGTAGAAGACTGTTTCACATATCCGCACCCTTTATGCAAAATGTAATACCTTTTAGATACAATGTTCACCATGACCTTGAGAAACAAAGACCCACACTGGAAATTTTTGAACAGCAGCTACTTTCCTTTTAAAATCAAAAAGCAAACAACCACTGTCTTCATAATCAAAAGAGAATCTTCTTAGAGGAGAAACCATTCAGCTAAATGAAAAGCAAGCTTACCTATTTTCACCCCACTTTCTTTTAATTTTTATTTCTTTTGTGTTCCACCTGTTATAGAGTAACTGTGTTTTGATTTAAAGAAAACATCTCCAGAAACTAACTGTTCTTCTTATAGCTTAAATGTTGCATGCTATTTTTGTTCAATATTTGTCAGAAGCATAATTTATTATGTGCTTGTGTGTAAATTAATCCCTCGTTGTTTTGCATTCAGAGTCCACGAGTTGATGGCGGTGTGTTCCGGAGAACAGCATCTTTACCTCACATGTGTGGTGCATTTCCCTTGATACCTGCTTATATGCTCAATAAATATTTGAGGATGAATGAACGTAGGGGGCCTTCCCTTCACTTTTGAACATCACTCTGCCTTTCCCTCTTTAATGCCTAGGGCACTAAAGTCATGTCCAAGAAAGAGTGTTGTTCTCCTCCTCAGTCTACACACTAATTCACTGGTTCTCAACCTTCTGGCCCTTTAAATACAGTTCCTCATGTTGTGACCCAACCATAAAATTATTTTCGTTGCTACTTCATAACTGTAATGTTGCTACTGTTATAAATCGTAATGTAAATATCTGATATGCAGGATGGTCTTAGGCGATCCCTGTGAAAGGGTCGTTCTACGGCCAAAGGGGTCGCGACCCACAGGTTGAGAACCGCTGCTAGATACTCTACTTTCTGGTCCACCTTTCTCGGGAGTAGGTATATGAAGCACCCACTCTAGGAGATCCCATTCTATCCTGATTCGGGAACACTGTCTGCAGTCTACATACTTGCTTCACCAGTGGGTTTTTTCTTTGTAGTTGTTACATCTTTATAGTAGGCATTATAGGATCTCTAGCAGAAAGAAAGCCGCGTTGCCTTTCCTGTTTCTACAGTGGAGCTGGTCACCACTATGTCTGCATCCTATCCTCTTCTATGGAGGCTTCTCGCTTGGGACTATAGCATGAGCCCACATTCCTACATGGGTCATAGCATCAAAGCATGGCACAGGAGTCATTCTTCTGCCAAAACTCCTGTATTCAAAGCCTCGCTCAATAAATGTTTTGAGCCCCTACGTGGGTTTAATGCAGTGCTATGGGAACTCCAAAGAGACATAAAGTGGGACCTATCCTAACAAGCAGAGTGAAATTTTGTGTTTCCTGGAGTACTTCCACATTAATTATCTCATTTGACTTCCTACAACACTCAAGAGAGACAAGGAGGATAATTATTACTATGCTTGTTTTCCAAATGAGAAACCTGTAGCTTGGAAATCTAAGTCACACTACCAGCTATACCAGAACCTCAATAAAACACCAAGAGGTTTGATTATACCACTTATGAATTCTTCCTTTCAATATCATAGATATTGGTGAATTGCCTCTCAGGCTGCACAAAATTATTTATCCCTAATGTTTCTTCCTTATAGAATCTAAGGTAGGTTCATAATTAATTAAAAGTACTTTGGGACTAAATGGGACTATTTAGTTGCCAAGACTTGTAGTTTCTAGACCTGCCATGCCTCAAACTGCAATCTATTATTTGAGGCTCAACAATCCAATGCCTAATGCTGTGGACTTGGGAAGACAGCTCCAGTGCGCATTTTCTCCTTCCATTTCCATTGTCCCACCTCAGGTCATTATCCTTTTACTTCAATAACCTTTCACAATTATTATCTGTCTTTGAGTCTCCCCTCCCGCACACCTACTCATTTCCATGCCGTTGTCAGTTAAATATTCCTTCCTAGAGTATAATTATAGTCCAGTAATTATGCTTCTCAGAAAATGTAGATGGCTCCCTGTAGCCTACAGAATTAGGTCCCAACTACTTAACCCCTCTGTAAATGGACCACAGCTTACCTTTCCACCCTTCCCTTAACCTACAAGGAAAATACACAATTTACTTTCTGTACACACTCATCCCTTTCCTACTTTGCTGCCTCTCTTTGTCATTCCTTCTGCCTGGAATACTTAATACTTAGCTTCTTCCAGACCTTTCAACATATACTGTATATATACACTGAGTGGCCAGATTATTATGACCACCTGACGTTTGTAGGCAAATTAGCTATAATTTTGTGCTGAGGTTGCTAGAGGGCCAGACCATTATAAATAGGGAAGCAGGTTGTTTACCACGAAGTAGAAGTGATTTTTTTCTGAAGTTTTTTTATTCTGGCATTTATTTACCTTCTATAATTGAAACTTTGTAGCCTTGAGAGGAGCTCAGAGCTAGCCAGGGTGGGCAGGAAGGAAGTTTGGCTTCCTCCATTGCCAGGGGCAACCCAGTCTCCTGCTCGCTCCAGCTCCGTGGCCACAGCTGGCTGAAAGCAGGTATCTGGGGTTTATTTATCTTCTATAATTGAAACTTTGTTGCTTTGAGTGGAGCTCAGAGCCACCGCGGCAGGCAGGAAGCTTGGCTTCCTCCATCATTGGAGCAACCAAGCCTCCTGCTTGCTCCATCTCTATGGCTGCCGGCCGCCATCTTGGTTGGGTTACTTTGCATATAGTCGCTCTGATTGGCTGGTGGGCATGACTTAAGGCATAGCAAAGGCACGGTCAATTTGCATGTTTGTCCTTAATAGTGTGTGTATACACACACACACACACACACACACACACACACATACAGTATACCACTAAAGTCTTTATCATAAGCTGTCCCTTAGGGCTCCATCCAAGGGCAAATGTAACTTTCCTTGAAAACACACAAAAGTTCCCTGGAGTCTCTTTCCTAGAATTTATGAAACAGCACAGGTTTATGAACAGACAGGCAGATGGGATTAGGTTTGAGTTTTGACCTGGTCAAACTTAGACAAATTATTTAACTTCTCCAAACATTCATTTCCTTATTTGGATGTTTTTGGTGAAGATTAGTGATTATCCACACAATTGTTTTTGGTTAATTCTTAGCATATATTAAGACAATAAACTGCAGCTCTTATTTTTAGATACTGATTTGCATTGCAGTTATGTCGGTACATGTTACATAAACTCCCGTATGTTGTCTGCTTTCTGGGAAGGCTGAGATCATGGTTGTTACTTTTGTTTTTTATCTTTATATCCACATAGGCCTGGATACAAAAACTTGTCAGTGATGATCATTACTCCCTCGCACATATATTTCATCACAGCAGAATTATGAGCAGTATCCATGTTAATGAATTACAAATCCCTAGTAACCCTTAGTAGCAATGCCATGTAAGATATTATCTTTTCAGTTTCAAAATAAGAAAAAAAATGTTGGCTTAGTTTATGAGGCTTCTAATTATAGTTTCTTAGTTAAAATTTGGTCATGTAGAAAATTTAAGATAATCTGAAATGCAATTAATATAGTCCAGAAGTCAACCATTTAGAAAGTTCAGTAGCTTATAGAAATGGAGCACGTTTAGAAAGCTGTGCTGTATTTCTCCAGGGTATCACTAGGTCTGATTTTATGTCATGCCACTGTGCCAGCCATGAAGAACATGAAGTGGTAAACCACAAAGGTTGTAAAGTTGACTGCACCCAAAGTAAATTGGAATAAATTCCATCACAGATGTGCCCTTTATTGAATTGAAAAGGAATGGGATGTCAAGTAGACTTATAGAGGAGAATAGATAGATGATGTAATCAAACTCTATCTGTGGAGAAACTATGATGACCTCCTTAATACTAATAGTAAGATGAAGTTTAAAATAATACACACATATATATAGTCCTTGAAAGAATATTGCCAATTTATTTTAATCTCTAGGGAAAATATATCTAACAGAAAAACAAATGATTGGTCTATTGGAGTAAAGTGTTTAAAAAATAAGAAGGTAGAATATAACACTGTTTTTTAAATGAGGACAAGTATATTGTTATATAATGTGACAGAAAAGAATTTTCTGATATTTGTTTTAAATCTAGAATATTGTTTTACAAACAACTAATTAAGAGGTAATTAAACCTTTCCATTTAGGAATGAGATTTCACATTTGAAAACCTCTAAAATATTTATAATTATGAATTCATTTTTTATTCAAATATTTATGGATCAATCTCATTGCCATGTGAATAGTAGGCTGGAAGTATAAATCTGGAGTTGGAAATACTTGTTAGGAGGGCAGTTGCAGTGATCCAGGCCAGAGGTGATGGTGGTCAGATTTGTGGTGGGGCAGTGAGTGGGACAGAATTGTGGAGTAGCTGGGCCATATGATTTCACCTCAAGCCTAAAAGATTCTCAAATTTAGGCTGCTGCTTTATGTTAGCCTTCCTAATTTGTGCAGGAGATCAGTGCCTCATAAAAAATGAATAAGTAATTGGGAATTATTCTTCTTTCAATTCTAGAGATATGAGAATCATAAGACCTATCAAAGAGCCAGGGGACTAAAGTTCTCCACATTTTCTGGGTCATACTAATATTTACATAGGCCTAAACTTACAATAGAAAGAAGTAGAAAGACTTAGGACTTATTCAGGTAGTAGAAATATCAAAGGAAGTTGATACTTGGTTGGACATGGAGCAAGAAGGGAAAAAGTTGGTCAAGGAATTCACCAAGATGCTGGCTAGGGTAACTGGGTGGATGATGGTACTGTTATCATCGTAATTAGCTAGTGAATATTAATAGTAGAAAGAAATCAAAGGGGAGGCCAGGCAGGCATTATAAGCATGGTCACCTGGGCAGCTCCTCCAGGAAGCTACAGCTTCATGCTCCCCAGGGAATCACTGGTACATTCCCTGTAGATCACTGCCAGGGGATCAAGCAAAGGGGGAGATAAGTGAATGTGCAGTGAAGCCAGGGTGACATGGGGAAGGTGCTTGTCTGTCAGTCTAACCTGGGGAACAATGGATTGGCTAAGGGGTGGACCCCACTGGAAACTCATGAAATCTTGGAAAGTTAAAATCCCTGGCTCTTGTGGGTTCTTGCCCTTGTTCATTATTACTCTCCCTTGCTCTGTGACCTGCACCATGTGCTTTGCCTGTTCTCTCTCCATAGCCATGTGACCTTAAGCAGCTGCATGGCCCATGGCCATGCAGACACCACATGCAATGGACTGTAGTTGGGAACACAAGCTAAGCTAGCCAGATGATGGACTGGACTGGACTGGACTTTAATATGGAACAGAAGCTCTGGGCAAGTGGCCTTTTTTTCTGGCCCTGTTGAAGACAAGATTGGACTTCTTCCATGGTGAGATGGATAGAGATGGGACCCTTGAGGGGAAACTCCATTAATTTTACATCATCAATAAAGCTTTCCACAAAACCCCAGCCTCAGGAAATTCTTTTCCTTGTGGCACCCCGAGAATTCCACTTCTATGGATAACAGTACCATTTGTTGAGATGAAGAACAGAGGAGAAAGAGATCTTCGAGTTGATAAAGATCTTAAATTCACTTTGGAGTGTGTTAAGTTTGAGGTAGGACAAGAAAATGCACATGCGCTGAAGGAAGTTAGGCTTTTTGAGTCTGAAATTTAAGAAGTTTTTTGTTGGATTAGGAGTGGTCAGCATGGGAAAATGAGCACTCAAAAAAGGACAGAACCCTCAGTAAAATAAACACCTGATCTACAGGCAGAGAAAAGGATGCCTGTAAAAGGAATAACCAGGGACTTAGGGACTATAGTGTCATCAAGGTCAAAAGAAAAAAGTATTTCGAAAGGAGGTCGAGTTCACCATCAGTTAAAATGTTGCTGAGATTTCAACATTAAATGTAATCTTCCACAATTAAGCAGTTTGGCTGTGAAGGGGAGAATATAGGACTTGAAGGAGAAGGATGTTATTTGATTCCTTTCTTCCTCTGTTTACAATATATTATATGTTCTTTTACTTATTGATAAATAAGAGCAGATATAGGAACTGGTAGGCACTTGTAAATGAGAACTCTCTCTCTCTTTTTTTTTTGTTTCAAATGACTTTTACTGACACATGACTTTGGCATAGTTCTAGTTCTAAAACTTTACAATAGGTACCCAGTGACTAAGAACAGAAAAATTCTTACATTAACCTTTGTGTTGTCTTTTTAGGATTAAAAAAAATATCAAAATCTATTTATTTTACTTTCTTTTGTTATACTATACCCAGCAAATCTAGTCAGTGAAATTTGCCTCCACACACCATAGATAATAAAGACATTCTTTAACAGATTTCCACATTAAGGGCCATAGATTTTTCATTACCTTCAGAAAACAAAAATAGAGAATGGAAATTTTAGCAGTAAAAAATGTAATAGTTTTACTTAGAATATTTCAGTTTCTCAAAATATGTGTTAGAAGAGATTTTGGAAAATATTAAGGTATGATTTTTCACATTTATAGAAAAATCTATGAATCCATATATGGAATTATGATAAATTTACTGCTTAAAGGAAATGGAATGTTGTCTTTTCCTTCAGAGGATAAAGTGGGTTTCATATCATCAATATGAAAAATATATGAAATTAAAATTTCAATTCTCATGGTCTATAAGCTACAATTATAATTACATTAAGTAGTTTAGAAACTGCTTACTTTTCATATCATGAATAAAATATTGTTTTAGAGAACCAAATGTTTGGCTACCAACCTCATTTAGAAATACCATATAAAAGAAAAACTACTTATGGATGCCAAGTATAATAATAATAATAATATTTAATTTATTTATAGGGCTTTACAACTTAGGAGGAACTTGTAGATCTGATATCACATGTAAGCCTCAGAACAATCCTAATAATTAGTCAAGGAAAGTATAATTTTTGTCACTTAATAGAAAAGAAAACTGAAGCTTAGTGTTATTGTGCAGTGTGTTCAGTTGTGCAGTGGATTTAATCATAGAGATGGACTAGGAATCAGGCCTTTTAATTTATAACTAATATTTTCCACTAGAGAGCAATAGTTAGCATCAACACTGTTAGGAACAGTGAAATAAATACCTTTCTCCTGAAGTGTTTATAACTGGATTGGAAAGATTAGATATTAGAGGGCAATTTAAACAATATACAATCAAGTACTAAATATGTTTAATTCTACAAATACCTGACTTTACTGGTGTCACAGTCTTATAAGGTCTCTTCCCTAGAGAAGCTGTAATTAATGGCTTTTGTGTGATGGGTTATTTTCTGTGTCAATTTGGCTGGGCTAAGAGATGCCCAGGTAGTTGATAAAACATTATTTCTCGTTGTGTCTGAGAAGTTATCCCCAGAAGAGATTAGCATTTAAATTGGTAATAAAGACTAAATAAAGCAGATGGCCTTCACCAATGTGGGTGGGCATCATCCAATCCATTGAGGGCTTGAATAAAACAAAAAGTGGAGAGGGTGAGTTTGTTCTTTCAGCTTCAGTTGAGGCACTCATCTTTTCCTACCCACAGATATTGACTTCCCTGGTTCTCAATATGCCTTCCAACTCACATTGAATTACACTGCTACCAACTTTCTTGGGTCTCCAGGTTGCACACAGCAGATCCTGGCACATCTTGGCCTCCATAATCATGTAAGCCTATTCCTATAATATCTATCTATCTATCTATCATCTATCTATCTATCATCTATCATTTGTCTGTCTATCTATCTTACAGCTTTTGTTTCTTTGGAGAATTTTGACTAATACACTAACAAATTTTAAAAAGCATCATAAAAATATTATTTAAATCTCATTGTATCTGAAACCATATATGGTATGCAAGAAGAAACCAAAATATGAACCTATGATGTCAAATGGAGAATGCGTATGTGTATATTCCTAAAGCCAGAGTGTTTGAAAAGTCTTAAAATTGAAAAATAAACCTTATTCCATTATCTTTTGTTGTTATTTAATTTACTAATCTATCATCTCCAACATGCTTCTTCATCCAGTCATATTGCAGTAGTTTATGCTTATTGATGGTTTAATCCAAATAATATTCAGAATGATAGGACCACAGGATCATGTCTTAAACTTATTTATGATAACCATGTTTTATTTAGGTTTATCTCTTAATTAAATAGGAGATTATAGACTTTGGTAACATGCTATATATTTTAGGGGGTGTGAGGAAAGTGAGATATGAGAGAAACACAAATCACTGCTCCTGTTATTAAAGGGGAAATAAAACATGATTCAACCCAACATTCGGAGATGATAACTACAGGAATCCAGAGAAGAAAAAGAAGTGTAGAGATTGATCATTGTATGATAGAGAAGCTATAAAATGCCTCATGGAGGAACTGGGATATAGTTTGGGTCTTAACACATGAAGAGGATCTACTTAAACATAGGCAAAGAGAGAAAACATTACAGTTACCTAGAAATGGGGGAATGAATCTTGATGTGTGGAAAACACACTGTGTTGGAGGTCAGCTCATATAACTTTCTGAGTAGTGAAAACCCCAGCAATATTTAAAAATTTAATAATTATTATTACATTTGAGTACCTGTGGCATGATAGAAGCTTTAGATTTAAATTTAGACCCTCGTAAAAAACATGCAAATAGGGATTATCTTTGTGTGTGTGTGTGTTTTTCCTATGGAGCATGCATGACTCAAGGAGGTTAAATATAACCTCATAGCAGGTGATACAGCAAGGATTTCGATACAGGCCAGGCTGACTCCACAGGCTAGTTCAGTTCTGCTTGCTCTATAATGCTGCCTCCCCTTTATACAAAACAGTGCCCTGAGCTATCACAGAATTTCAGTGAGTCTAGTCCTAATTCAGAACCTGTAATATAATAATGCAAAAGCTGAATAAGGCTCAGGACAAATTCCTTGTTTGCTTTTGTTAAATGGTGCTTCAGTGGTAGGATAAAGTCTAGGAGTGTAGGTGCCTTATATTGTTTCAATAGGTCAAGGTAATTGCAGTTCCAGCAGCACTCTGGGCCATCAGAAAGAAAATTAGGAATAGAATTAAGAATACCCCGCCCTGGCCAGGTGGCTCAGTTGGTTGGAGAGTCATCCTGTACACCAAAAGACTGTGGGTTTGATCCCTGGTCAGGGCACATACCTAGGTTTCTGGTTTGCTCCCTAGTCATGTCCGAACAGGAGGCAACCAATCCCAATCGGTGTTTCTCACATTGATGTTGTTGTTTTTTTCTTTCTCTCCCTTCCCCTCTCTCTCTCTCTCTCTCTCTCTCTCTCTCTCTCTCAAATCAATAAAAACATATCCTTGTGTGAGTATTAAAAAAACACACAGAATACCCCACTTTATCGGGGCACAAACCCTACTGTTTACCCGATCATCTCACTCACAGACTGCAGAGGGCCCTTAACATGATTACACAATTAAATGGCAAAAGACCAGTTACCCCGAGCCTCATTTAACCTTCACTATTTCCTATCTTTACACACAGTAGATGTCTACATTAGTCTTTTTTTTTCAGATTTTCTGTTTCCAGACTTCATAAAAGAAGAATTTGCAAATAAGTTTTTATCATCATTAACAATACTATCGCTAAAGGGCATATGTGAAGTTTTATGATGGTTTAGCACATTAATATTTTACAATCAGGCTTTAACATGCTTTTATCTTTTTTACACAAGATTAATATCCTGCCTGAATTAGTTTTATTACATGCATTTTCAATTTTCACTAAGCTGATTTTCCTGCACTAGAATTGAACTTTTTTTTCTTACATTTTTTTTTCCTTCTCATTTGTAGGATTTAATACAGTCTCTCCAACTTAATTTTTTTCCACAGTATTGCAAGGATTTTCCTGTTGTGCTGCCATTTGCAATGCAGTTCTATTCATTAATCACATTGTTTGGAGTTAAATCTTTCATTCTGTAAAACATTTGCCTTTCTGTTCTCTTTGACGCCTATACAATTACTGCCATGTCCATCAAGTCTAGGCAAGAATGTAGATTTAGTAAATACCTGACTAATTTGGTAAACACAGATGATCTAATTAGGTAATTCAAGATCATATTTTTTACCTTAGGGCCAATTAGGTTTTTTATTGGAAAAATGCCAAACTGTACATATTATGTTATATTTGGAACCACCCCAAAATATGAAGAAACATATTAAATATTAAAAAATAATTGAATCTTAAAATTAGTGCTTATCATTCTAAAAAGTCGGGTTGAGCAATCCAACATCTCCCCAATATCCATTTTATTGAATAGCAGAGTTCAGACACAGACTCTCAGTCTGGTCTATATTTTAGTATACCAGATTGTGAAAATCAAAGTCTGGGGTCTCAACTGGGACTAAAAAACTACCTTAATTTGGCTAGAGACACAGAATAATAGACAGGACAGGAAGATTTATGGATCAAATAACAATAATAGAGTAAAGGAGTTGTATCAATGAAATACAAAGTTGATCTTGAAAAAAAAATTATGTCTATGTTTTCTCTTTCAGTTGCTATGATTTTTTTACTGAGCTCTCAGGCACTGCCTCATGAAATATATCCCTCCACCAAACTTTCCATGTCCTGTCCCAATATTACTGGGCCACTTTCTGGATGGCTAAAGAAACAATTGAATTAATATTCAGGGCTAAATTTTTAATGGTTGAAAATCATATCATATCCCCCACCTTTGAAGGAAAATTATTGTATGGATGGTATTTCCAGTACCTTGACCCAAAGAATTAAGTCTTCATCATTTTCTGCTGGCCAATGAAGTTACTTTGACAATGAACTAGAGCAATTTCAAATGACACTTAAATTAGATACATGTAAACAAAGAGGTGAGTGACGCTATAGGTCAGTTTTATAGACAGTGTCTTCTATTACTATTTGTTTGCTCTTTCCTCCCCTAGCGGTTAATTTACTACTTGGCCTTAGGTTAAACTCAGTTAATACCCACTCCTTTATTTTGTTTGCTGAAGCTGTTCAAGCAGAACAACACAAATCTGAATTACCAAGAAAATAGAGCAGGCAGATAGCTCTGGTGGTCAGTGGTGGTGGTGACGGGGAAAACAGAGGGGGCTGGGGGAAGACTGTGGAGGCATTGAGCAAGAAAGAAAAAAAAAGAGAGAACTCATGGACATGGACAACAGTGTGGTGATTGTAGAGAGGGAGGGACATGGGTGGAGGTAGAAGAGGGCATAGAGGGGATAAAAGGTAATGGAAAAAATAAAATAAAAATAAATTAATTAGTAAAAAGAAGAAATATAATTTCAGCCAGCAATATTCTCACGCTTCAAACCCAGTCTTTCCATTGGTTAATCCTAAACAGAACAAAATAAAGAATGGGTCCAGAGAGTCAAGCTTAGGAAGAACCTGTACATTATAGGAATCATCTTTCATTATATTTCCTATCCAAAAAAAGAAAGGAGGACAATCAGCGGCAGAATAATTTGATTGGCTGGAAAAAACTGGGTTAATAATGTTCTTTTCTCTATGTAATGAAACAAAGGAGTGTACTAAAACAATATTATAGTATGAGTAATTTTTTAACAGAAATCCACTTCCAGATAGGATGTCAGCAATTATTCTGCAATAAATGGGATCCTTGAAGATACCCATAAAAGAGAAAGCTTGCTCTAGCTGGTTTGGCTCAGTGGATAGAGCGTTGGCCTGCGGACAGAAGGGTCCCGGGTTCGATTACAGTCACGGGCACATGTCTGGGTTTCGGGCTCGATCCCCAGTAGGGGGCATGAAGGAGGCAGCCGATCAATGATTCTCTCTCATCATTGATGTTTCTATCTCTCTCTCCCTCTCTTTCCTCTCTGAAATCAATAAAAATATATTTTAAAAAAAGAGAGAGAAAGCTTACTTGTAGAAAGCCACATAGTTTGAAGATGGAGTTGACAAGAGTCAAGCTCCAAGATTTCCTCCCAAATAGAGAAAGCAGGACCTTCTATTTGAGTTATCTAAAATAGAAACCTTTGTTCTTTTTAAAAGCATGAAGGGAAAGTCCCCATGGCTGTCAGTATGCCTGTTAGCTGTTTCTTGTGCACTAGAGAAACAAAAGCCATTTTCATGAGGGATGGAATAACTACTTACTGAACCCCATTAGGATAGCTGGGTGCCTGTCCATGCGTGCTAACTACGTTGCTCGCAAGCAAGATGGTGGAGGAGAGGCATAATTAATAGGATGTGGACTGAGAGAAAACACTGTGGGGAGTTTTGAATTGTGGCAATGCAGATAAGGTGGTTCCTAAGTGCCAATTCAATTACTATTAGAATTCATCTGCCACTCTCCACTCCACTTCATGTTTAATTATTTCAATAAAGAAGTGTGAGTGATTTTTATCATTTCTATTCAATTCCCCAATGCACTTATTTCTTCCCTGGTCACATTTATTCTCCTGTATTCTTGGCTGTTTCAGTGTATAGATTTAGAAAATGAACTCAAAAGACCAGAAACTTAGCATAGTTGGTATCAGGTGTCTTTTCTTTCCCCTATAGATTAAAATTAAAAGTAAAAAATTTTTAGCAGTTGTGGTTGCTTCTTTCCAAGTGTGACTATTGAACTGGCAAAGAAGCCTGGGCTTCTGTTTCTCAGCTTTCTTTGGAAATGTGTATCTGCTGTTACATGCTCAGCCTCTGCTTATCAAAGGTTTCTATAAGCTTCTGTTTTAACACCATGTACTAATTTTAGGCACCTCCATATATTATTTTTTTTGTGAAAAGGAAAATAAGAAAGCAAACATTCCGCAGCATCTTGTCTCTGAAAGTCTGCATAGATTACCTGCTTAATCTCAGACTCCCCTCGAAGTGACCAGGTATGGACATGATTCATTTCATGTTGCTCACCTTGTCCTGGACCAGCAGGGAGAGAGTCTTGCTGCTGAGGAGCTTCACATCGACATCCACTGGCACCTGGAGGGCAAAGTGAAGTTAAAATATAATCCTGCTCCGTGTTTTCACACCACCCCATAAGCATCATAGAGTCTGTGGTTCTTAAAATGGCCTCCTCTCTGAATTCTTGATCTATACAATTGGCATTAAGAGTTTTAACTTTGTAACCCGTTCCACAAAGCATTAAGAAAATAAAGCCTTCTCTATCGCCTAGACTCCAGACCCAGCAGTAACACAAACATGTTTCACCAACACTGACTTCCTCACAAATATCAAATGATCATCAAATTTAAAACCTGGTGAGAAAGGGAGCCAAAAGAATCCCCTCACCTGATCCTAAAGCTGCCACTAACATAATACAAATCAGAACAATCAGAAATTGTTCTGGACCCTCTAAGTTGCTGGAGAGAGTTATTGCTGGGATAAAAAAGAGTTTGCTCTCCAGTCGTAAGAGCATGGCTCCAGGGTCAGACCAACGAGGCCCAAATTGTGGCGCCTCCATGTGCTGAGAGTGCAAATGTGAGTTACCAGTACACGAGCTAAAGATCAGTGCTATAATAGTGCACTGGAGCATACAAACAGGAACTTGTGTCTAGTTAACATAACATTGACTGCTATATCTATATATATAAAAAGCTAATATGCAAAGTGTCCCCTCGGGAGTTTGACCAGGAGAGCAGGCGTTCAATCGCTCACTATGACGTGTGCTGACCATCAGGGGGCGGTGTGGAATGAAGGAAGGCCCCGGCCGGCCCTGATCATTGGCCAGGCCTAGGGACCCTACCGGTTCATGAATTTTTGTGAACAGGGCCTCTGGTTTGTTCTTAAAACTTGTCTTTTGGTCGCTTGATATTTCTTTTCTTTTTTTTTTTTAAATATATTTTATAGATTATTTTACAGAGAGGAAGGGAGAGAGATAGAGAGTTAGAAACATCGATGAGAGAGAAACATCGATCAGCTGCCTCCTGCACATCTCCCACTGGGGATGTGCCCGCAACCCAGGTACATGCCCTTGACCGGAATCGAACCTGGGACCTTTCAGTCCGCAGGCCAACGCTCCATCCACTGAGCCAAACCGGTTTCGGCTGATATTTCTTTATGGGTAGCTCTCTGTGTTAATTTTATCCTCATTTTATCAGTGAAATTCATTTAAGGTAGGGGAGGCCAGCACAAAATGGATATCCCTTACATGTAACTTTCCATCTTCCACATTTTATCCTACCAAGTCTTCATTCATTGTGCTGATTGGGATCAAAAAATATATAAGAAGCAGGAACTTTTTCAAGAGTTTTACATAAGAGGTACTTAGGAACCAAATTCAGTTGGGGATAGGGGGAGATAGGGGAATAACATTAAAGTTTTGCATATAAACATGTTTTCACTCAGAGAGTATAATTATTGGGGTGACTCAGGGGACACAGATGGGAATTACAGGAAGCTAAAAGCTAAAAAAACACACAAAAAAACCAACTTAATCACCCCTTGGTGTTGTCAATAGAAATGAAGATGAACACAAAGAAGGCTTGAAAGAGAAATAGAACCGTGTTTCATAGTATTGTTACTTCTGCTGAGAAGTCATAAAGTGTGATAAGCTGTCCCCAAACTCCAGAAACTTATGAATTCTCTTCTATATTTTCTTTTACTCTGTGGATCCTCTTTCATCTTCCCCCACACACACCCCGACATACACCCAGGCCTTGCTAGGAATGGAAACCCACACTGGTTCTGTCCCTGCTTTGGCAATACTTAGCTTTCGAAGGTGAGATGAGATTCTGCAAAAGGTGCTCCTGAGAACCAGAATTTTGGCCCTACTAGTTAGGGTTGTTCACCCAATCCCTGTATGTACATATGATAGCTAACAGATTATTTAACTTGAAACTATATAAAGATGACTAAAATAATTTTCTAAAAATGCCTTAACCATCATTCTTAAAGCATGCACACCTAGAGAAAACCAAATTTGAAAAATACATAATGTGTTCTTTTTTGGTTTTGTTTTTAAATTGTTTTATTGATTTTAGAGAGAAGAAGGGAGAGGGATAGAGAGATAGAAATATCGATGAGAGAGGAACATCATTCATCAGCTGCCTTCAGCATGGTCCCTACTGGGGATCATGCCTGCAACCCTGGCATGTGCCCTGACCTGGAATTGAACCTTCGACCTTGATGCTCAACCACTGAGCCACACTGGCAGGGCTGTAATGTATTCTTAAATGAAACTTCAAATTCTTCACTGTAAGGAAATGACAGCAACTTTTAAGTGATGTGACAAGGACAATAATAATCCAACTTGATCTTATTTTCTATAATATAATCATTTGTTCTTCCTATATGAGCTGGCCTGGTCTGCATTTGCTGGTTTAGGGTCATTGATACTAAACCATGCTCTTTACTAAGGCATTTAATAAAAGTAGACTTTTAACGTTTGAGTAGTTATCAGTTGATTTCTGTGACACTTTTCACCACCCCTTAAAGTCAGACAGATTGTGTTTAACTTGATGCTGGAAGACTGGATATACATTTTGCATACATTTATCTGCCTTTCTCTACAATTAAACTACGAACATCTTAAGAACAGGAACTTTGAATCATCATTTTATCATAGTCCCTGACACATAGGGCTCACTGAGAATTTGTTAAATGAATGAATGAACAAAAACAACTGTAGATTTCAAACTTTCAATGTGTTTTTCCTGGTAGGCTGCTGCAGGCACAAATAGAAAAGCCTTCTCCAATTTTCATCCCAGACTTCTTTCTGAAGAGGCCTTTTAAACTAATTTGGCCTAAGATTCCCCAATTACTATTGGTTTCTCTCTATTACCTGTCAAAAGGTACCTGACAGTGTTCCAAAGAAGAAAACACTACATCCTCATTCTGGAAGAAAGAAACTATCAAAATCAAAAGATCCCTTTCTCCCCAGAGAGGCTATACAAGACTGCACAGTGATCAAATAGGGGAAGATTTCCTAAAATACTTTCCAGTAACGAGCCACTAAAACTGTCTCAAATGACTGATAAAGGAATGAAAGTTTTAAAATCCTCACCCATGCATCAATCCTGCATTTCAGAGTGTCCCATTTTATTGTGCTGATTAATCATATGCTCAGAGGAAGTTGGCAAAAGCTATCAAAAGCCAACCAGTATACTTGAATGCCAACTTCACAAAATAATCAGGGTCTGGTGGGATGTGTCATAAAATATGCCAAGATGGGTCATTCCAATGCACTCCTGAAAGAATTATACATATTCATCCTCCTCGTTTAGCACCTGAATGACAACAAGCAGGTGAAAGGCATCAGAACCAATGCATCAAGCCAGACAGTTGCCATTATGAACAAAACATAAAAAGAGAGTGAAGGTGCTGAAAAATGGTGAGTCTTCTACTCAGACCTTGCCGGCACTGCTCTCCTTTGATAGGGAAATGGAGCTTGCTAGGAGACACGGAGCTATGTCTTCTTGTCATCGCTGTGCACAGTTTATGGCAAACTGACATGAAATATAAATTTCTTAATAGGAATATACATTTCTCAATAGAGGTCACCATAACTTTGTGGTTTGTTTGTTTTAGAGACATCATAAGGTAGGGAAACTGTCAATCTGAACTAAATGCTTTCCTTATATATCTAAGATCAGCTCTGAGCAATGGAGGGCTCTATTAATCACTAATGAGCTCCTAAATGCCACCTTCAGCTGAAATAATGACAGGTAAAATTATACCATGACACACTGAGTGACAAAAAACAACCCCCTTATCTGGTTTCATAGTGTGTTATTGACCTGCAAGGCGCTGTTTTAAAGGAATAAAATAAATAGCTAATGGGCTCTAGTAGAATGGCTTATATTTCCCCGTGTGCTTTGTGTGTGTGTTCTTTCACATAATTTTAACAAAGGGTTATCTATAATCCTTCAAGCCCCTGTCACTAACTTCTACCTCCTCCCTTGTCATGTCTCAATGAAGAGAGCCCTCATTCTGTAATTAAAACAATAACCACTTATAACTGGAACTATATAAAATCTCAGACAAGCTAAGCAAAGTAATTATTCCATTTCTGGAAAGCATTAATATTTTCACAAGTCTCCAAGTGTCCTTGTAAGTGTTCTTTATAGCTTTTAGGAATTGCACTGATGGAGGCTCCAACTCTCCAACTGTACTTCTGTATCGTACAATAGACAGTGAAAGAGAGGTTGTCCCTCTGAGCTGAGTTTGCTAAGGTCACTCCCAAACCTTAACGAAGAGCGCTAGTGTCTGTAAATTAAGGAGAATGCTCTAGAGTGCCTTTGCATGACCTGAGCTGCTGTTCCTGTCAGTGTATGTACTAGTTAGCCTTCACCCCAGATGGCACAGGGTGTGTGCTTCATGTGTTTGATTCCTGGGATTTTGGTAACTCTTCTTGGTTCTTCTAGGAACAGCTCTCTGGCCATGGCCCCCAACATCTCTCCTTCCACTGGTCCTGGATTTGTTACTCAATTATGTCCTTTCAGACTCTTTTATTTTGACCTAGCTAAGGTCCAGAGTAGATATCTTGCACTGGCCTCACAGAGACAACCTTGACACTGAGCTGATAATCAAAGAAAAAAAAAAGAAGGCAGCTAAATTAGAGGGCTCACTGAACCCTCTATAAGAATGATCACTGAACTTAAATGGAGAAAGTTCTCAAAGAAAAAAGTGTGTGCACTACACAGACTAGAAAAGATCTTTGGAGATATTTAGCTTCAGCCTTTTATTATTATTAATCATCATTATTATTGTGTTTACTTGCTTTCAGCATTTCCTTACGTTCTAACTAACTACTTTGTAACTAAAACTAATCCTTTTCTTTCTCTCTTACTGTTAATTGGGAGGCATTTTAAGAAGCTATAATAGAAAGCTCTGAAGTTAAATTCATTGCTTATAAGCTGCCTGGGCTACTTGGTTCCTCCAGGTGTTCCCCACCCTTTCTTTTAATGCCTTCTTTCCCAATTATTATGGCTTCTTTTATATTTGTTTTTCTAATTTCAAAAACACAGTATCAAAAAACTGTATTGCCTGCTGCCTCAATGGAGACCCTTTATCTTCTTGGGAAGGAAAGCCATTCCTTCAAATCCTACTCCCCGGGGCAACTGCAAAGCTGTAGCAGCGGTTCTCAACCTTTGGGTCGCAACCCCTTTGGCAGCCGAACAACCCTTTCACAGGGGTCACCTAGGACCATCCTGCATATCAGTTACTTACATTATGATTCATAACAGTAGCAACATTGCAGTTATAAATAATTTATAATTATTTAAATAATTATAAATAATTTTATGGTTGGGTCACAACATGAGGAACTGTATTTAAAGGGCCAGAAGGTTGAGAACCACTGCAGAGGATTCCAAGACAGGATTTTCCTGCAACTCCTCTGCCAGAGGTTAGAACAGAGCACTATTTGAATGAAGAAAGCTTTCTCATGGCACTTTCTGCTTCTCTCAGTCTCCTATGGAGGTTTGAACCAACGTAGTAACTTGCTCTTTCTTCTAGGCAGCCTATAATTGTGTAGCAGGTGCAAAACCACAGGTGGCATTTAACCATTTCTCACTATGTCCAACTGGAAGTCTCATTGTCCGGGGGAAGCGGAGAGCAGTAGATGGCAGCAAATAAGAGAACAAACGGAGTGAAGGCTTACTCTGTGAATGTGCAACTCTTCTGTTTCCATTTTTTCTTGTTCTTCTGCCAACAAATATTTCTCCCCCATGTCTCCTCTTTTCATCGCCTTGCTTTTAACTCTGGCCTTAAAAGAATATGCCACTGTATTTACCTCTTGGCAAGGTATAATTATTTTATTCATTTAACAAATATTTGTTGAGTATCTATTACTTCTCAGGTAGTATTTTAGATGTTTCAGAGGAATAACAGACAAAATCACAAAACTTGTATTCTAGAGGGGAAAGAGAAAAATAGACAAAGATATATTTGGTCTATCACATCCATATATTGAGTTCTTAACTATGATTATTATAATTTTCAGTTCTATAACTTCCATTTGATTCCTTTTGCTAGATTAACCATCTTGTCATCTATATTCTTGAACATATTTTATCATGGTTATTTAAAAGTCTACATTTAATAACTGCAAAATCTGGATCTCCCATGGGTTCTTATTTTGTCATTTATATTCTTATACATTTTTTTGTCATTTTATAGCATCTCTTGCTATGTATGGTAACATGTGTCTAATTGTTAATAGCTGTGTGTGAAAACTTATAGAAGTATTATGAAAGTCTGAAGGACTTTATTCTTTTCTATTGATAATTTTTAAATTATTTTGTTTTTGACATTTAAAAAATTATTTATTGATTTTTAGAGAAAGAGAGAGAGAAAGAGCAAGGGAGATAGAGAGAGGGAAAAAAGAGAGACAGAGAAAATTGACTTGTTACTCCATTTGTTGATGCATCCATTGATTGCTTCTTGTATGTGCCCTGACCAGAGATTAAAACCATAACCTTGGTATATTGGGATAATGCTCTAACCAACTGAGCTACCCATACAGGGCCTGTTTTTTTTTGTGTGTGTGTGTGTGTTTTTTTTACATGTTTTTATCTAGGAATAACATGGATTAACTCAATCTATGAATGGACTAATTAAATCTAGGTTTCAGTTTTATGAAGGCTGACAAATTTTATGATTTGCCCTTTCTCATAAAATGTTCCATTGCTCTTTCACTTTGCTCTCATAAAATGTACCTTGGAAATCTCATCTAAAAGGCATCCCACTCTGGCAAGCTCTAACTCCAACTTTTGTCTACCAAGCTTTAGCAGACTAAAGAAAAGTCTGTTTAGCTTTGTAATTGCTCAGCCACAGTTTATGAATGAGTGAGCATTTGGAAGGAAAGAGCAGAACAGAATATTATCTCACTTCTTTGTTATTCCCTTTTATCTGATATCTACATAATCTTAGCATTTCTAGTCCCTGCTGACTTTGTATTTTTCCCCCAATGCATTCAAATATATTTGTTTGTTTGTTTGTTTGTTTGTTTGTTTAATCTAGCCTTTATAGTTCTTACAGGAGAAAAGGCTAGGCTTTACAAATCAATCCAACATGGCCAGAAATGTAAGTCACTTACTATAAGAATTTATAAGGTAGCCAAGATTCATTTTATCATCACCAGAGCCTGGTATCTTTGTTCTATTTTCTGGCCAAATGCTATAGCCCTTTCACAATAATGCACCTTATAAATAAAGGCCATCATACTAAGGAACAACCAGTGAGATGATGTGGATGGATCATCTATCTTCACCACTTAAATAAAAATGTAGAGTACTCCACCATTCAATAGGCATTGGTAACAAGTTTATATAAAAGACAACAGTTTATTTTAGCTTTTAGGTCCCTAAAATATCTTCAGACTACCAAAATGGAGCATTTTGTTTTTAATAAATCAAGTGATTTTATGGCTTTTGACAAATGACTATAGATAAGCAATTTTGTCACTAGAGGGTTTTCAAATGTTGAAATATGCTCTTCTTTGCTTTACCTGACAGTAATGTACAAATAAGACTCAGGACAGCTTAGTAAAAAAAAAAAAAAAGACAACAGTTTATTTTAGCTTTTAGGTCCCTAAAATATCTTCAGACTACCAAAATGGAGCATTTTGTTTTTAATAAATCAAGTGATTTTATGGCTTTTGACAAATGACTATAGATAAGCAATTTTGTCACTAGAGGGTTTTCAAATGTTGAAATATGCTCTTCTTTGCTTTACCTGACAGTAATGTACAAATAAGACTCAGGACAGCTTAGTAGACCTTTCATAGTGTTTTAGTGTCTATGTAACTTAGCTGGGTTCATCTGAAGATTAAAATTCACTTATCTTCTTTGGTATAAATATGATTTATCATTTTAAAACACACACACACACACACATGCATACTCTTTTTTGTTTCTGTTTTTAAAGTTTTAGTAGCCATTACATTTAGTGGCCTCTTTAATCTTTTTCAAATATCCAAATAGGAAATATTTTGGGCTGCAGAGGATCCTAGCTGAACTATCAGAGAGGAGTACTTTTCCAGCACAATCACCATTAAAATGCAAACTTACTATTTCAAGATCTAGAATATTCTTTCTGGAGTCATTCACTTTTCAGGGATGAGTAATAATTCTCAGAAGGCTTTATAGTAGCAAGACATAGGAGTTTGATTTGCCTGACTGCCATAGATACTGTTGAGAGTTCTTGTAAGCCTGACAACTACCGCCCCACCCTGCCCAAATAATGAAAGAATTAGGCAAGGAATAAGTGATACAGGGTACCATAGCACTCAGCAATATGATAATCCAGGTGCACTTCTCTGACTAAAGTAAAATGTAGTAGGGGAAGTAAAATCTTACAGGATTACTGAGGGGTTATATTTCACACACTAAGTGTATGGAGTTTAACTACTCCTGCACTCAAGAACAGGCCCAACAGCAGGTTAGAGATATGGTACAGAGTGGTGGGTCAAGTCATACCTCCTGCCAATCTCTGCAACAACACACTGCAGTGGTTGGTAAGGCACCATACTAAGTGTTGGGGGTGGGGGCAGGAAAAGAAGAAAACCTTACACTTAACTGGTAAGACCTGACCAAATGAATTTCAAAGTAAATAAAAATTAAAGAAGTCTGTATAATTATACACGATCTTTCAAAATGCATGGAATAGTTTTGGGTTTTTTTTATAAGTACTGTAGAAACTATAGGAGTGGGTGTAGGAGTTAAAAAAGAATGGAAAAGGTCAGAAAATGCTCCACTAGCAGAGGGACTTTAAACAATGTAAAAGGTGGTTGGCAAGATATTATATTTTTTTAAAGTGGACATGCAGAAGGCCAAGAGACATATGAAAACATGCTCTAAGTCACTAATCATCCGAGAGATGCAAATCAAAATGACCATGAGATACCATCTCATACCTGTCAGAATGGCTATCATCAACAAATCAACAAATGACAAGTGCTGGTGAGGATACGAAGAAAAAGAAACCCTCGTGCACCGTTGGTGGGAATGCAGACTGGCGCAACCATTGTGGAAAACAGTATGGAATTTCCTCAAAAAATTAAAAATGAAACTCCCATTTGACTCAGTAACCTCATTTCCAGGAATATATCCCTAGAAACCAGAAACACCAATCAGAAAGGACATATGCACCCCTATGTTCATAGCACAATTTACAGTAGCTAAGATTTCAAAATGGCCTAAGTGCCTATCAGCAGATGAGTGGATTAGAAAACGGTGGTACATCCACACAATGGAATACTGCACTGCTGTAAAAAGGAAAGAATTCTTACCACTTGCAACAGCAAGGATGGACCTGGAGAGCATTATGCTAAGCGAAATAAGCCAGTCAGAGAAAGATAAATATCACACGATATCACTCATTTGTGGAATATAATGAACAACATAAACTGATGATACAGAGATAGAGAAACATCAAACAGACTGTCAAACTTCAATGGAAAGGCAGGGGTGGGGTGGTAAGAGATCCACCAAAGGACTTGTAAGCATAACCAATAGACACAGACACTCGGGGGGAGGGGGAGAGGGCATGTGCTGGAGGGTAGGGTGAGTGGTGGGAGGTCAATGAGGGAAGAAAAGAGACATATGTAATACTATATATAATACTTTAAATAATAAAAAAAGAATAAAACAAAACAAAAGCACATAAAGGTAAAATACCTCCCCCCAAAAAATAGATATAACTTTTTAAAGCAGTTTTTAAATGCTGCTTTCTATCAGGGGTTCATAAAAAAGAGCCTTAAGAGCAATGATAGCAATACAGGATGGACTAGAGAATAGACACCTAGAGCTCTCATCATCTACTTCAATCATTGGATCTATATGTTTGTATTTTATATTTTGTAATATTTAGTGGTGAGAAGAAGAGTTCCATGGCCTTTTCATTTCTCTCTCTCTCTCTCTCTCTCTCTCTCTGTTGATTTGTTGATGATAGCCATTCTGACAGGTGTGAGATTGTATCTTTCATATGTTTCTTGATATATATATATATATATATTTCTTGGTATATATATATATATATTCAGAATCTGAATTTTATAACTCTGAAGCCCAACTTTTTAGGCCAAATCTCTTTCCACTTCTTCCTGTAGTAATTTTCAGTAACACTCATGGCTGAGCACATTTTCTTAGAGCCTCCTGTTGTAAGGGAAGATCTATCTATCACCTATTGATCATCCATATATATAAAGAGGTAATATGCTAATTATTCATTACAGTGTCACAGTAACGACCAATTTGCATATTGACAGACCAGCAGGAGGCTGCACTCACAGCAGGGGGCAGGTGGCTGGAACCAAGTTCCCTGGGGTCTGAGGAGAGTGCCTGACAGGACCCTGTACTGCAAAGAAGGCAGAGGAAGCAGCCACAGGGAGCTCTTTCAATCCCCCTGCATGAACACCCTACCTCAGCCCCTGCACCCCCGGGGAGACAGACGAACACCCCACCCCAGCCCCCCACACCCCTGGGGGGTTGGGGAGGCTGACCAGATGGGGAGAAGACCCAGCCTCGGGGGTAGCTACAGCCCGCACCTCCGACTCCCAATCTCTTCCCCCCCCCCCCACCAGGGA
This sequence comes from Myotis lucifugus, assembly GCF_000147115.1. Classification (NCBI taxonomy): domain Eukaryota; kingdom Metazoa; phylum Chordata; class Mammalia; order Chiroptera; family Vespertilionidae; genus Myotis; species Myotis lucifugus. Next base: position 780,909 of record NW_005871392.1, read on the forward strand.
TACACACAATAGCATGCCGGCGACCATCCGTCATCGCCCCCGAGGCACCCGGGGCCCGCGGCTCGCCACTGCCGAGCCCCCTCTGCTGGGGCCAGGCATGCCTCTTCTCCCTACAACTCCAGATCCGGGTGGAGGCAGGCCTGAGCTGTCCCCCAGGGTCAGACCCTTCCCCCCGACAGCAGCAGCGCCGTCTCTGGAGTGGAAGCGTGCTGAACCTCACTGGGGACACGGCTAAACCCACCCTCCTAGCCCGCCCTGGCCTGACCCCCGCCCCACTCCAGGATATTGGAGCCTCACTCTTAGCAGATACAGCTGCGGAACAGCCACATACAACTTAAAGAATGGCGCCAAGGGGGAAGGTTTGACAGTTACTCCCCCTTAGGCCTCGCCGTCCCCCTAGAGCCCCCCTAACGCCCTGCCCCACACCAGTACCTCCAGGGACGGCCACTGCTACAGGGCTGCTGGCCAGAGCCCACCCCTCTGAGGCCTGCAGAACTCTCTGCAAAGCTTCCATAGCTACAGTCGCAGGAAACAATCATGCTCTCCTTCCCTAATCAGCACCTGCTACCTGCGAGGGTACCCATGGGCTTAGAAATAACAATCCCTTCCCGTTTAGATGTCACTTACTTGATGAAACATTTCTAGGTTTATTAGCTCAGAAATTCCTCATGACAACCCAGTGAGGTAGGCGGAGAAGAGATTACAATCCCCATGGTATATGTGTATGTATTCAGAAATGAAGCTCAGAGAGGAAAAGTGTCAAGCCCAGTGGTTCCCAAGGTGCAGCACACACCCCACGGGGGGAGCAATTTGATTTTAAGTGGGGGCAATTCAAGAATGAGTTAACAGTGAATTTTTTTCATTTCTTATGGTTCTAGGGGGACTCATCTACAGCCTATCCTACATAATAAAAGGCTAATGTGCGAATGACCAAATGGTGGAATGACCGGTCACTATGATGCGTGCTGATCACCAAGGGGCAGACACTCAACGTAGGAGCTGACCCCTGGTGATCAGTGTGCTCCCACAAGGAGAGCACCGTTCAGCCAGAAGCCGGGCTCATGGCTGGCGAGCGCAGTGGCAGTGGTGGTAGCCTCTCCCGCCTCCATGGCAATACTAAGGATGTCCGACTGACAGCTTAGGCCCTCTAAGGCATCAGTCAGACATCCTTCCAGGGCTCCCAGACTGTGAGAGGGTGCAGGCCAGGCAGAGGGACACCCCCCCGCCCCAAGTGTATGAATTTCGTGCACCAGGTCTCTAGTCTTTTATAAGAGCACAATGCCTTGAAATACATATATCTGTACATTTGATTAGATTTAATATATATGAGAAATCACTAGTCTGTTTCTTCTTCATTAATTGAAGAAACCAAAGCTCAGAGAAATGAGTTGAAACACCTTTCCAAGGTTGTCTAGTTAATTAGAATCTGAACTGAACTTCCACTTCTCCCTGCAGTTACTTTGAGTAACATTCACTACTAATCAGCTTTTCTCATATTCACCTCTAACAAGGGAAGACAGTGATAACTCTCCTCTGGCTTTGATTCCCAGACTTCAGAGACTCTTCATTCAGTGTCCACTACTTTTATTGACTAATTATTTCCAGAAACTTCTTAAAGGAGGTGTGTATGTTTATTAGAGACTCAGTGTATGAATGGATGGGTAACTGGGTTAATTCCTCTGTTAATTTTAATTCAAACATCCATCTTAATAGATTAGTGAGGATTTATTAGTGATTGAAACACTAAAGCTTAATGAGACTAATAGATATTCTGACTAGAATTTATAAATATTTTAGTGAACCAAATATCTAATATAATTTAGGTATAAAATATATAAATATATTACAAATTTTAAATAAAAACATAAATTTATAAATCTATTAAAGTATGTTATATTTCTAATTAAATTGTTACCAGATAAAATAATTAACATAATCTCAAAATAATAAGCCAAGTACTATTTAAAATGAAGGGAATGTAATTAGCCATTAAAATTGAAAATAAAATAGATAATGTTATTTGATATATTTTTTAAAAGTGTGAGATTAAAAACAAAATGGGTGAAACACACCATTATTCAGTTAAGAAAATATTTTTGTGTAAATTTTTCTAGCTGGTGATAAACCTCTGCATGACTTTGCACTAGTTGGTGAAATGGTGAGGAGACATTTCTTCCTGTAGAACAGAGGTTGGTAAAATTTTTCTAAGGACCAGATAATATATATTTACAGCTTTACAGGACATGCTACTTGATTCTTCTGCTATAATGTTGTAAAAGGCAATATGCAAAGGCAGCCATCCTATATAATAAAAGGCTAATATGCAAATTGACCAAACAGCGAAACGACCGGTTGCTATGATGCATACTGACTACCAGGGGTCAGATGCTCAACACAGGAGCTGCCCCTTGGTGGTTGGTGTGCTCCCACAGGGGGAGCGCCACTGAGCCAGAAGCTGGCTGACAGCTGGTGAGAGCAGTGGCAGTAGCAGGAGCCTCTCCCACCTCCGCGGGCCTAAGCCATCAGTCAGACATCCCCTAAGGCTCCCAGACTGCAAAAGGGTGCAGACTGGGCTGAGGGACATCCCTCCTCGACCAAGTGCATGAATGTTGTGCACCGGGACTCTAGTAGTAATATGTAAGGGTTTGGGTCTGTTCCAATAAAACTTTATTTACAATATACCCTATTGGCCAGACTCATGCTGTTGGCCATCATTTCCCTACCCCTGACTAGTTCCAAATATTTTCTTATCACTCCATCTATAATAATAAAAGCATAATATGCAAATCAACTGAACAGTTGAACAGCAGAATGACGGTCTGGATGACCACGCTATGACATGCACTGGTGCCAGGCCAGCCAAAGCGGTGTGATGTGACTGGTCGGGGGTCGTCATCACCCCATGATCACCCTGCAGAGGGAGGTCCACGTGACTGGCCAGCGGGGCAATCAATCAGGGGGCTCTGTGATCACCCCACAGAGGGAGGCCCAGGCCACCCTCTGTACCCTCTGCAGGGTGATCAATCGGGGGTTCCATGGAACCGGGGAACCGGGGGGTGTGGCAGTGGATGCGGGCAGCACCAGGCCAAGGTGAGTGTGGGCAGGGGGCAGGGCCACGAGGCAGCCAGGGCTGAGAAGCAGCCGGGACTCAAGGGCCCTGGAAGGCGGGGCTGGGAGGCAGCCGGGGCTGCGAAGGCCTACCCTTGCATGAATTTCGTGCATTGGGCTTCTAGTCTTTAAATAATGCCCTCCTTACATTACAACTTGAATGAGATCTTCATTAAAAAAAACATTTTGAAAATCATAATATACTGTATGCTTTGCAAAAATATCCAATTTTCTTTAGTTTTACCATAGGTACATGGAAATTCTGTTGCAAAATTACCTGTGTCAATTTCTGTAGTAGTTTGGAATCCTTTAAAATCAAGAAAGAATGATTCTTCTAGCACAAGCTTTTAGTAATACAACTATGCAGGCATAGAGCTATCTAAACTTGTAATCTATGCAAATGTGTAAGCTTTTGCATAATTTGAATAAATCATTGATCTTGATTTTAAGATGTAAACATCTGAGTTTTCAAATTTTGCTGAAACACCTCAATAAGTTATAATTTCCTGAATTCTGAAAATCTGTAATCCTGTTTCATGCTATAGAATTGTTTCTGGGAAGCATCTGCCTGGATAGGGACTACATTTCCCACCTCCCTTGAAATCCTATGGGGCCATGTAACTATTTCTCAGTGTCAATTCCAGGTAAGAACATTTAAGAAGCAGGTGTACTTTCTCACCCTCTCTCTTCTAATCAGTAGGCTGGATAGCAATGGCTGGATTGATTTTAGAAGGAAATCCTACTATCAAATGGGTTTTATCTAACTAAGAAATAAACTTCTATTGGATTTAGTCACCAAAGCACAGGGTTTATTTATTGGGGTGGTTAGCATTTCCTAAACTAATAAAATATTAAATAACAAAAAATATTCCTGACATATTTGGTGGAATATTACTGGTATTTTAGTATGTAAAAATAGCACATTATATTTTAAATACTAGGACCTTGAAAATGAATGTTATAATCACTAGACTTTGCAATGAATGTTGTTCACCCATATAATTAACCTCTTACCAATAATTGATGTAGAGTTATAAAGCATAGTTTTGTATAAATAGAAAATGTGGGAGTTTTATAAAAACAAAATTCTGAAAAATGTGTAGAGACCGAAATAACTGAATATAATATTAAGCATATGTAATATATCATATTAAAATATAAAATATTAAGAATGTAATACAATATAATACATCATTGCTTAATGAATATGAATGGTTTAGATATTATAGTTGACTACAAATTTAGAATACCCAATAGAATATCACTATTTCAGAATCAATAACTCCTCTATACTCTCAGAATTTGGAGTGTTTTCAGACCTAATGGGTTTCTCATTCTTAAATGAAGCTAGCTTGTTAAACACTGATCAATCCAATTTCTGTAAATGCCTTTTCTTATGCTGACTATTCATAAGCCTAGTTTGAATATTTAACAAACACACACACACACACACACACACACACACACACACACACGTTTGGCATCTATCTTCTGAGGGCTTAGAATAGCATGCCCATCCTTATTTTTGTTATTGTCATAATTAGCTAATTAATATTAATAAATGGAGAGAGCAAAGGGAGAGTCAGACATTGTTAAGCATATTCAATTATGAAGCCTAAACCCATTTATTTCACCAGGAAGCTATAACTTCACACTCCAAGGAATGATAGCATCATCCCTCCGAGGGGATTAACACCCTCTCCCTGGCCTCTCAAGTACTCAATTGTCCAGGGAACAGGGGGAGAGAAGGACATGCATAGTAGAAGTCAGGGTGATGCAGGGAAGGCACTTATCTGTCAGTCTAGCTTGGGGAACAATGGATTGGCTAGGGGGTGGACCCTATCAGAAGTGTGGGAGATAGTCAAAAGTTTGTTGGTTGGAAGAAGCTCCTGGTTAAAATCCCAAGACAAAGAGTTCCCTCTCTCTTGTTCTTGCTCTCTTGCTCACTTGCTCGACTTGTTTGCACTTACTCTCTCTTACTCTGTGACCCACACTCCCCTGTGCACTTGCCCTTGCCTGTTCTCTCTCCACAGCCATGTGGCCTTAAGTTGCTGCATGGCCCGTGGCCACCCTATGGACCCCACATGCAGTGGACTGTAGCTGGGAACACAAGCTAAACTAGTGTGATGCTAGATTGGACTGCACTTTAATATGGAACAGAAACTATGGGCAGTCGCCTTAATTTTGGCACTGCTGAAGACAAGATTGGACTTCTTCCATGGGGAACTCCCTTAATTTTACATCATCAATAAAGCTTTCCATCCTCCCAGGGAGGCCTCGGGAAATTCCTTTCCTTGTGGCACCCCAAGAATTCCAATTCCACCTATAACATTTTCACAATAAAAATTGCTATTATAACAAAGAAAATGCCCTGTGACAAAACGAAAATGAGGGGATAGCTCAGCAGAAGAGATACATTTTCTTCTGAATTACATTTCTCCCATGACTATCTGTGATGCTAATTGATGATCTAAGAAACATTAGTGATCCTAGAATGTCCGCTTGACTGAAGCATAATAAGTAGCTGTTTCACCATCCTCTGCTTGCTTATGGGTAAGTTCATGAGTAATTATATCTCAGTCACATGATTGGACTGAGCAATAAATAAATTTCTAGAAGTCATTTTATAAGATAGGTTCCCAGTTTTCACCCCACCTCAATATAAATAACTTAAACAAATTTATAGAAGTTGCTTTTGATTTATTCAGTAGGGAATATTAGAAGAGAAGTAAGCTGGGGACAACAAAAACATTAAATACTAAGATCTGACCTAATGGGGACTTTTTAGAGACCATGAGTGGAGATACCTCTTTTAAATTATTATTATTTTTGTTAGTATTGTTAGCATCACTTATTACCCCATTGTAAAGCTACCTTTCCAATAGAACTGGGCCACACTCTCCTCCAGTTACAATTTTTCTTACTTAATTATTTCAACTTTAAGAATTCTGCAGGCCCCCTTAGGGGTTAATACCAGGAAGTTAACACCATAATTATAAAATTATGAAGTCTCACTCACCAAAGTGCTAAGGCATATTTCTAGCTCTAGAATGGATACTATTACCACACAGATAATGAAGCATATTGAAGGTTTTGTAGGACAGAAATATGCTTAACATAGTATTTTAGAAAAATTATCAGAAGACTAATTTGAGTAAGAAAGAATAAAGGTGGGGAAAGTGGTTAAAATGTCATTCAGTTAACAAAGGCAGAAGCAGTAGAAATAAAGAGATAATTAATCATTTTAAAAGAAAAGGATAATTGCAAATCAAAACCACAATGAGATATCACTTCGTAGCTCTTAGAATGGCTATTATAAAAAGACAAAATATAACAAGTGTTGGTGAGGATGTAGAGAAAAGGAAACACTTGTGCACTGTTGATGGGGTTGTAAATTGGTACAATGACTATGGAAAACAGTATGGAGGGTCCTCAAATTTTAAAAATAGAACTAGCATATGATCTAGCAATTTAAATTCTGGGTACTTATTTGTAAAAAAAAAATAACAAAATTACTGTATTTTTAAAATTTATTTTATTTATTTTTAAAATTTATTATTCACCTGAGGATATGCCTTCATTGACTTTTTAGAGAGAGAGAGAAACATCAATGTGAAAGTATCATCAATTTGTCACCTCCCCCACATACCCCCACTGGGGATGGAACTTACAATTCAAGTTCTTGCCCTGACCTGACCGGGAATTGAACCCACCTTTGGGTGAACTTGCCTCCTTTTGGTGTACCAGTTGACACTCCAACCAACTGAGCCTCCAGGCCAGCGTCAAAATTACTATCTTGAAGCAATAGCTGTATCCCAATGTTCATTGCGGCATTATTTACAATGCCCAAGACATTGAAACAACCTAAGGGTCCATCCATAAATGAATAGATTTTTTAAAATGTGGTAGGTTTGTGTATATACTATATAATGGAATACTATTCAGCCACAAGAAAGTAGAAAATCCTGCAATCTGCCACAGCATGATGAACCTTGATGGCATTAAGCTAAATGAAGCTAAGTGAAATGGCCAAAGACAAATATGTATGATTTCGCTTAAATTTAAAAAAAAAATGAAATCATAGATACAAAGAACAGTCTTGTGGTTGCTAGTCAGGGGGTGGGGAGATAAGCGAAATGGGTGAAGTTGTCAAAAGGAACAAACTTCCAGTTATAAGTCCTGGGGAATGTAATGTACAGCATGGTGACTATAGCTATAAAAATACTGTATTTTATATTTGAAAGTTGCTAACAGAGTAAATTTTAAAATCTCTAATGACAAGAAAAAATTTTAATTATGTGTGTTGATGTATGTTAATTAAACTTGTGGTAATTATTTTGCTATATATACCAAATCATTAAGTTACACATCTCAAACTAACGTATAATGTTATATGTCAAGTATATCTTAGTTTTTAGAAAAAGGGAAGAAGGGTAAAATTTTCTTTAAAACAAGAAGAGTTGAATGTGAAGATGGGATACTCAGATGGAAGTATTCAACAGGCAACTGACCAAGCTTGTCAAGGATGTCAAGTCTGAACATACAAATATGGACAGCAACATGTTAAATACCTCTGACCAAGGTGGCCTTACTGTTCCCCTCCACTTGAGTTAATTTTAGGCAGCTTTCTTGCAGTCTCCTTACTCCTCTGACTTCTCTTTTCTAAAAGCATTTGCTTTAAAAACTTACAATTGTAAATTTTTTCTCTACCTCTTTAAGTATAAATCTTCTCTCAGCCTCTTGCCAGTTTTATAACCCAGGAATATCTTTCTCAAGGGCCTGGGAGCCATCCCTTTGAAATGTAATCATCAAGAAAGATAGCCTTTATCTCTCAGTGTGTATGGGAGGGTACGAACCTAACTTCAGTAAGTGCCAATTAGTAAATACAGATGGCCTAATCACATTGATCAACCCAACCCCCAGTACTCTGTTTAATTTATCCAGGGCAGATTTTTCTTTGACACAGACATCAGAGCCATGGGGATATTCCAAATATCCAAGAAACACAGTGAGGAAGAGATGAAAAACAGTTATGTAAAACTAGGGAAACTTGTAAAGAGAAGCCTAGAAAAGAAATTGGAGAAGGGGAAAGAAAACTCAGCATATAACATAAAATATAAGGACCAACAAAAATTTCAAAAATAGAGCTATCAATAGCATCAGTTCTGTATTAAGATATTGGAAAGTAATAATTAAAGAAAATTAGAATAGAAAATAATTGGACAAAATGAGTAGGAGATAAATGCTGATATTTATTTTAACGTCTTTATTGAGGTCATTTTATATGTCATTTGATTTTCAAATCTTGGTTTTCAAAGGTGAGTAAGACAAGCATTCCATACTCTTATGCAACTTACATTGAATTGGAGGAGACAAAATATAAATAATACTATCATTAAAAAATGACCACCAGAAATGATAGATGCTATCAAGGAATTAGAAGAAAATGTTCCAATAGAAAGTGACCGTATAGATATTTTTTTACTAGATTGGCCTGTTTGAGGAAGAGATAATTTGCTTGCAATCTGACTGCCTACATGAAGCAGTTAAGCCACAGAAAAGACCCTATTGCAGGAACAAGCTGGTTGAGTTCGAAGATGCAGAGCCTGGCTATAGTGCAGTGAACAAGGCTGAGAGTATATGAGATGAGAACATATACTTGTAGGCCAGTGTAAGGTGTTTGGATTTTATTTTCAATGTGATATGAAGCCATTGGAAGGGTTTAAACACAAGATGACATCATTCGGTTTATGTTTTAAAAGAACAACTCTGACAGCTTTATGCAGAATGAATTTTAGAGATGCATGATGGGAAGCAGAGAGACCCTTTGGGACCTTGCAACCCCCCAGGCTAGAGATTGTAGTGACTTGGACCAGGATTCAGGAAGGAAACAGTTTCAATAGAAAGAGAGGCCGGGAGTCAGGTTTGTGTGGGAGGAAATAGAGATGGATGATGTGGGAACAGGGGCAGCAGACATCGTCTTTTCTGCATGCTTTGAGTGTGAGATTTGGAGGCTAGAAATAAGAAGCATTAAAAATCTTCATGTAAAGCTATATTGAAGATTTTCAGAAAAGAAAAATGTAAAGGAGAAAATGAGTTCGTTGCAGAAGGAAGGGTTTAATATTTGAAACAGAAAAGAGCAAGAATAAAGAAAGCAATTCCATGAATGTAGATGGTACTTGGAATGTTATAAATCTTTTCATAGTTTAATAATTGAGCAAGCAATCTCTTCCTTTCTTTCCTTTCTCCTTTGGAAGAAGAATGGACACAATGGTTAAAATAAATAATAATGGAACAGAAAGCCTGGCAAATGTTAATTTGTGCCGTTATAGACTCAGTCCTCTGGAACGTGTAGATCAACATCAATGAATATTTATTGCATCGGCTGCCACTGGGCCCTCTCTGAGTCTCAGGGGAAGTGAACAGGAAAGCCACAGTTTGAGAAGACTAAAGCAAAGACACAACTAATAATAAATAATAACAACAATAATAAATAAAAAAATATTTTCCTAAGAGTTTCCCTTCTGAATAGGGCTGGTTATGGATAAAAGGCCTTAGAAGACTGTGCAGGAGACCAGAGAAACTGAAGGCACTTCTGAATGAAATTCATGCTGGAGACTAATGTCGGGCATGTGACCCAGCTCCTCACTAATGTGTCCTTCTAGCTCCTCAGCTATGCTTATATGAATAAAGATCATGAATACCATAGTCATAATATGTTTTAAAAAACAAAACAAAACAAAAAAAACCCCACAACTTCCCAAAGTGGGAGAATCTCTTGCAGTTGCCAGAACAGCTACAGCCACAGGACGAAAACATTTTTGTCTTGGCACTCCAAAAGAGAAGGAAAGTTGAGCCTTGATGGCATATTTTTTCCTACAGGGTGTTCCTTCAAGCAGAAATTGATCTCTGGGAAGCTAGACTAAGAGATGAAATATTTTAGTGGCATTATATGAACATGTCATTCATGTCTGAAATCATGTCATGATAATAATCCCTTATCAGATACACCTTTTGTTTCAATATCACTAAGCTCTGCCAAATTTCCATAGTAGAAATTATCAGGATGTTACTGACAAGAAGTGGAGATGTGCATGGTAGCTCAGAGGTTGCGCCAGACTATCACCAATATCTCTCCGCTCTAATGTATGAAGTCTGTGCTTCCTCTTGCTAAACCCACAAAACCTGGTCCCTTGGAAGAGAGTGTATGTGTGTGTGTGTGGGGGGGGGGGGGGGGCGGGGAATGTACGCAAACACAGCCTGCAGCTTGTTTCTTAAAGCTCCCAAGGCTTCTGGATGATTATTTCTTTCCATAATAAGCATATAAAAGGTGAATTTCTATGGCCTGGGGGTTGGTGTGAGTTTCATTCATGGTCTGCACTCCCTGTAAGCGTTGAAAGTGTATCTGTCATCTCTAATTGGAACTCCCAGGCAGAAATGATGCCATCAGGGAACTTAAAATATGTGGCCATATGAATCACCCTGCAGACCAGCCATTTTGCTATAAAGCAAATAATTTACATTTAAATAACTTATCTGCATTCACCTAATTTAAAAGTAATCTTTATTCTTTCCCAACTAATCCCCAAACTTATGGACTAGTTTGATCATATTTGTGCAATAAAATTGAAATTTTCAGATATGGTAGGTAATCAATTTTAGTCACCTCATCTGCGTTTCCAATCTCATTACAGATTGCAATTTTCAGTGCAGATTACATGATGACCCATCAGTGGCTTTGTTGTTTCTGAATTACCGATTCCTTGCCTACTGCCAGATAAGAACAAAGCCTATGCATCAGCCTGACAGCTTGCAAACAGAAAATGGGCTTGTAGGATTGGATTTAAATCCCAGGTGTAGGGGATAATTACCACATCACTCATGCAGTAACTGAAAAATGGTATTTCAACAAGAAAAATTACATTCCTTTTATAGTGCCAACAGAAATCATTATTTGAGGCTTCACACTGATTCACTGTATCATTACATGTGCACTGTACTCATTAAATGTAATGTTTGTTGCAACATAAAAAAAGTTATTGTTTTAGGTACTTTGGTGGAGCAGGTAGCTGAAATTTAAGGTTTGTGGAACCTTGATGGCGTAGAGGTCGTTTGGACTCTAATATATACCACGCAAGAGAAATGACAACCTGGACGCTGAGCTCTCCAACCGGCTCCTATTACAGGAGGCGTGGATGGATAGTACAAAGAAAATGGAGTATAAATCTTTTGTTTCAGAAACCCCAGCCATTTAACCCTACAGTCTGTCCAGAGGAAGAGGACACATAATGATTCAAATCTCCTCGACAGAGCGGTGCTGCATAGAGCATATTTTACCATTAGCTTTGAGATCATTGAAGCCCAACATAGACATTCTAAAGGACGGAAGGACGGAGACTGCATTCATTTGAAAAATCATTAAAGAAAACAGTGGCAGACACATTGGAAATGCACTCCTCACCCCTGGTGTTTGCTCCATCATCCACAAGGCTTGGTTGTTTCCCAATGATTCCCAATTAAAGCGAGATCGGCAGAGTGGTCTGTAGGTGCAGAAGGCTACGTATCAACTGCTGAGAGCAGCAACCCCTGCTGTATTAATCGGAGTCCTAGTTATGTTGATGGCCAACTGGTTTTCTCGTTAAGATGAGCAGAATAGTGCTAAAGAGGATAGGGCTCTCAGATTTGCTGTGCTCTTGCATAGATTCCAAGGGGAGGCACTGTCTATTGATAATAGACAATAGATGATAGATAGATAGATAGATAGATAGATAGATAGAATTTTATGTTAGCTAATTGCTTCTTTGCTTGAATTCTGAAATTAATATAATGAGCCTAACTATGTGCAGAGAATAAGACCTTTTGTGAAGAGGCTTACAGTTGTGAAGAGCTGAAATATGTTTTTCTAATTCTCTACTCCTCTTGCCTCTATAGTCTGTCCTGACAATTTCTTCAGGGTAGCTGAGTTCTTACCAAAGCTGAAGTAGGCTAACAGTCTGGAAGACAGGCAAGGTTTTCTAATTTCTCTCTAAGCTTAGGAAGGCACTTGCAGCAGCGAGTTATTGTTTTCTAAGAGTTAGTTCCTATCTTGCTATATCCCAAGAGGAAATGCACCCAGCAAATTTTAAAGTAGTGTATACAGATATGCTGCCTGCTCTCAGAGAACTTATATTTTAGCTAGAAAAGAGGGACATGAAAGCAAAAATTGTAAAGTTACAAAAGGTCATAAATATTAGGGGCTGAATGAGTAACAGGGTCAAAGACCCTACAGAGGAAACATTAACCTCTAGTTGAAGGAGGCTACGTACAGAATGGAAGGACAGCCCTAGACTCAACCAGTGAGAGCACTAAGGGGACTCCCGTAGTAAAATCTTCCTTTAGTAATGACCACAAGAGAAGTGCTATTCTCCTGGATGTAAGGTTTTTCAAAGACAAAGACTGGCGATGTTGCTGGTACTTATCTTAAGCTGAACCTTAACACGCAAACAATAAACATTTACATGTACTCTTTAATGTAAAGCACGGTGCTAGGCTTTGAATTCTCACACCAATTCTAGGAGGTTATTATTGCCCCACTTCAGAAAGGTGGAGATGGACACAGAGAGCGTAATAGCCTGCCAAATGCGGGAGCCAAGATTTGGACCAAGCCTGCCTTTCTGCAGAGCCTATTGTCTTAATCACTACACGGTGTGATTAAAAGCCTTCACAGTAGATACAAAAACCTAGGACGTTTTTTAAAAAGCAGTTTTTGTTCTCCTCTACAAAGCTACACTCCCTAACCCCAGTCATTTACCAAGTGAAAAAACATCAGAGCTACTAAGTAAATAAATATATGTTGCGTTGATGGCCATTTTAAAACAATGACTTCAGCATCCAATTAATAGTCATAACAACAGGCATCTCAAGTGTGGGCCACACCTTCCATTTCATTGGAAGAGTACTCTCTGAGCTCCAGCTGTGCCACTATTTAAATTCTGTGTCCTTGGCGGCATTTTGTTCTACTTCTTGCAACGCAAAGCATAACCTATTCCACCCACTTGGAAACTCAGCAAACTTAAAGAGATAAGTCCCTTTGCAAAAATTCCTCACAGTTATCAGCCCTCCCCCCCCTCCCCCGACACACACACAGGTTTACCAGGGACAACCATGTGGGTTTAGATCTGGATCAGGTGGTCATATTAGAAAATGCATTGAATGTAGTCCAAACAAGTCCAAATGCGAAATTACCATTCTGTTCTGCTCCTGACAGCACTGTGGAGAATGGGATTTCTCTGTATTCGTGCCATTGGGGCCTTACATGGCATGGTTTAATCGGAGGTCAACATGCAGTTGAAGTGGAGATTGTAAGCTGTGTTCCGAAATTAAAACTGACCAGACACGCATGTTGTTTCCCACCTGCACAGTCCTCATAGTACACACACCTAATTTTCCACACGAAAATCCCTGCACCTTCGTAATTTTGTAAGAAACCGAGCAGCCACATTCATCTAAGAATTCCGTGCAGGAAGGCTGATCAAACGCCTCCCCTATGTGAATAAATTGGCTGCGCCCAGAGTAAGAAAATCTGCTGTGTATTCTTAAAAGGAATGCGTTCAGAGCATGTGTGATTTACAAACTATCCGGTATTTTTATTGCAACATGAAAATAAATGGATTTGGTTCCCACTGCCACTCAGCTCTTTCTCCTGGGGCCGGAGGGGTTGCCTGTGTGGCCTGGTGGCTTGCCCTTGTGCAAGTAGGAGAAAGCAGCTGCTTACATTACCTGGGAGAACTCTCGTTGAAAGCCTTTCTTGCTCTAAAGAGCTTTGCTGCTTAATTTTGTTTTTCCTGAACATGTTCAATGTCGCCTGTTGGTGCTGCCTCCTGCTGCCTCTTGTTCACTGCTGGGTTGTACAGTGTCTCGTGCTTGGGAAAGGTGCTGTGCAAATTACACAGAGGATATTCCATTGTGTGGGAGTCTGGGCCAGGCCGGGAAGATCTCAGGGCATTAGCAACTGGCGCTCCTCCAGCCTGGGAGGTGGGAACAGGAGGTCGGGGGGTGGTACGCTCCTCACGCCATGCACAGATGAGTGAAATGATTAGCCTGAAGTCACACAGGAAGGGAAAGGATGCCCAGACATAAGCAGAACAACAGCCATGCATGTGCCTTGCACATTACACCATTGCATCTTTAGTGCTAACATGATTTCACATTCATGACAAGAAGGGGGTTTTCCTTGCTTCCCTGTTCTGATCCCAGGGTTAATAGTGCTTGCATGATGTATTGTTCCCATGAAATATGGGGGATGGGGGGGAGGGGGGCAGGGCGGGCAGGAAAGGGACAGTGAAGTTTATCTCCTCTGGGCAAGACCGAAATGTAGCAGTGAAGACAGAGTAGTTAACCATCTGTCCTCTGTTTGCAAGTGCAAACGTTGCCATGTACCTTCAATGAATTTGTTCAGTGGTCTAAATGTGAATAAATGGTTAGGTCTTTGAAAGTGAAACACAAATCCTGTTGCAGTTTCCATAACTCCGGGGTAGCCAATCCAGCCCTAATGAACATATGCATTGTTTAACCCAAGCTGTGAAATTTAAATTTCTATAGTATTTTTAAGTTGGATGCTTCATAAAACTGAATCTGGAGATGATCTATGGCCAGTAGACTATTTTTTATCTTTTCTGACTGTTCTTAAACCCAGAGGCTCAGTAGAATTGCTCTAGGGCTGGCTCTTTCACTTAATTAATGTTTATTAATTACCTAACAGCAACATAAATCTATGCTGGGTGCTTCAGGGAAGATGAACAGTATCTTATTCTGCTTTCAATCATTTCATATTCTCTTAGAGGTTTTAAGTCTCCCAAATTGGCTACAATATCAATAGAAAGAGGTCTGGATTATAGACTCTAGAAGACTGAGGTCATTTTTTAGGTGACTAGAGGAAGATTCTTGTAGGGGGTGCCTTTGAGTTAAGACTTAATGAGCCCTAACCAGTTTGGCTCAGTGGATAGAGCATCGGCCTGCGGATTCAAGTGTCCCAGGTTCGATTCCGGTCAAGGGCATGTACCTTGGTTGTGGGCACATCCCCAGGAGGGGGCGTGCAGGAGGCAGCTGATGGATGTCACTCTCTCATCGATGTTTCTCTTTATCCCTTTCCCCTCCTCTCTGTAAAAAATCAATAAAATATATTTAAAAAAAAAGACTTAATGAAAGCCTAGAATTTTGAAGAGCCGAGATGAGGAAAAGAATTATAGCAAGGCTAGAATGTAGACTACATGTTCAGAGTAGTGGAAGAGGGATACCAAATGCCAGCATGTCTTCATTTGATAGGTAATAGAAATAGAGGAGCAGGAACCTGTTGCTTAGAAGAGTGACATAAGCACATATGTTAGAAAGACACATAAAAAATGAGGCAGAGACCAGTTAGGAGGCAATTGGTAGTCCAGGTAGAAATAGAAAGGGCTCAAATGAGAGTGGGAGCATGAGAGAAAGAGAAGAGGAGACCAATGTGAGAAGCATGGAAGGCTTGCTGGACTCTGCCCAGCTGCACACACAGCCGACGGGGCTCTGAGCCCGAGCACATTTCATATCTAACAGAAGGCAGGGGGAGGATGAACCAAAAAGAGAAGACAGAGAAAGAACAGAAAGAGGGGGTTCAAATCAGCATTGAGTATAACAAGAGAACAAACAAAAAAAGAGAAAGATTCCGCCCCCCCCACCCCCACCCCCACAAATAGGAGCCTGAGGTCAATAATATCAAATGCTGTGAGGTCAATGATAAGAATGATAAATAGCCACTGGGAACCCAAATCAGGAAGTCATTGTTCACTGCCAGGAGGAGTTTCTGATTACAAACATTAACTGGTGAGAGTTGGTAGGGAAGTAGACTCATAGCCCTGTCTTTTAAATATTTTGAAGTATAATTTGGAGGGGAAGTTGGGAGAACAGGTACTAATAGGTGGATGAGGGCCAGGTAGACAGGCATGGCCTTCTTTCTGGAGAGCATTTTGGTCATAAGAACTTGAATTGGGAAACCCCTTTGATCCTTCCATTACATCTCCTTTGAATTCATTTTAAGGAAATACATTTTGTTGTTCACTTAAAAAATTACCTACAAGGATGTTTCTTACAAGTGTTTATATAATGGTGAAAATTTAAAGTAACCTAAATGAATTCTGAAACATCCACCATAGAACATAGAACGATATAGCCCTTTGAAAATCTCTTGTATTAAACAATAAATCTTATGACACAGAAAGGAGTTTATAATTTTTATCTGTTATTAAGTGACTTAAATAAGTTATAGTAACCAGCGAGATTTTATTTTTAAATGTAATTATACATACCACAAACATTATTACGTATATGTATACAATTATGATAGATACAGCCAGGTATTATTGTTTGTCTGTACAAACCCACTTTATACACATCTCAACCTTGCTCTCTGATTCCTGGTTTCTGACGTAGTTGGGCCACCTGCATAGGCTCCCTGGTGCTGTCGTAGGGTCAGAACAATGGGAGACAAGGGCAGGAGAGTGGAATGAGGGACTGTGTATATATTTCTTCAACTTCATCCCAGTTTGGCTATCTTAATCTCTTTGCAGACCTCAAACACAGTACTCAGCTATCCATGCTGGGTTCTTCTCCACAAGGTTCTCTCCTTCTGGGTCCCAGTACTGCTGTTTTCCCTCACTCCTTCAGGCCCACAGCTGATAACAGGTACATATTAGATATGATACATTATCCCTTATGGTTTCCCTACATCCTGTAGACTTTTAAAAGTATCCCCTAATTGACCTCTTTTTTTTATTTATTCCAACTTGAGCTTGCCTAATTTGAGTGAGACCCTAAATAATATGTGATATCAGTCTTAATGAAAACTATTTCCTCTACTTGAAAAATTCCAAGTGTCCCTGGAAGAATTTAATTTATTTAGTCTGTTGTGTGCAGCTAGAAGTTTATACAATTTTAGGGGCCCTCTTTAAGATAAATGACACACATTTATAAATATAAATTTAGATATGGAAAAGGATAGGTATTTAGAATGAGAAAATAAATAGCAATACACTATAAGTTTTAAAACTAATTTATAGTACAAAGCTTCCCAAATTAAAGTGTATATATATATATATATATATATATATATATATATATATATATAATGAATTAACCTTCTGACACACCTCTCTGATATATAACTTTTTAAACATTTATTTCTTTATATGACAACAAAATAATCTTTCATTTTCAGTAGAGAGAATACAAAGATAAATTGGTTTTTCTCCTAGCATGGGTGAAAAATGTTTTAATTGATAGTTTAGGAAAATTCATTTACATTTCACAGTTTATTATTGATAACATCATGTCAATATTTAAGAATGTTGTTAAATGTGGGAAATCTCTCTCATATTATGTGTGTGTGTGTGTGTGTGTGTGTGTGTGTTTTAAGATTTTAAGTAATTATTGAGTATAGTCTTGGCAGGAGAGAACTTTCATTTTCACCATCATCAATTAGATCAGATCTTCTTTAAAAAAAATTACACACCAATGACTGAAAGAACTTCCCACAGACTAAATTATGTTTCTGCACATTTTAAATTTTGTTTCTCCTTCTCCGTGCACGTTCTTGTAGTGTCAGACACTGTAGGAAACATTCATATCAAGATATAGACTCTGGTCCTTCACCTTTGTGACCTAATCCTGGGTGAGTTGACACTGTATGTGTGAGGACTATCCTGGAACCTGTTTCTACCTCAGAATGCCTAGCAATATCTTAACTACACATGGATCTGACTGCAAACCACAGAAATGTATCCCACTAGCTGAATTGTTTCCAAGTCAACTTTCCCCTAATAATATCCTAAAAATGCCTGTGCTTCTTTAAGGCCACATGAGCCAAGAGGAAGTATATTGGACGGGCTGGTAGAGTAGAAAGAGAAAATGGTCTTAAACAACAGTGGTCAACATTTATTGCACAAGAACACATGACCATAAGAACACACTGCAAGGGACCCATGTAAGTACAGGATGCTGAAGTGTATGTGTCGTAAGTAAATTAACCTCTCATTGTAGTATAATTAATGGTTAAAAAAACATTTGTTCATAAAATCTTGATTTTTGTCTTAGTGATAAAAATATAGAACCTGGCAATTCATGAAACTTATACCAATGTGCAGATGTTCAATAAATATTTTCTTTTAGATTACTAAATTGACTAATTAATAAGATGTGATAAGATAAAGAGTCAAAAAGAAAACAAAGCTAATAGAATATGTTGAAGCATGGTTATAGAATGAACAGTCCATTTGAAGAGGATTAAAGAAATCTAAAGGAAGCAGAAATGACACAGTAGAGAAGAGAAAGTTGAGTAAGCTACCAAAAGATTCATTCATTCTTCTCAGCAAGGGAAGGTGGGTAAAGCATAGCTGAAGTAATTAGATATATTTGAGATTTAAAGTGCAAGAGACCAACCAGTTAGAAAATGAACTGATGGGAATATATTATAAAATAAAAAAGGGATAAACAATAGATGGTGGCAAAGAACTCAAGGTTGTATAAGTAGCTTGATAATCATTACTTTTAAAAAATAATTCTGCCCTCTGTAAAAATTCATTTTAACAACTCAGTCACTATTGTTACAGAGAGATTATCATAATCTTTCCATGGAGAATTCAATCTCCTGAGACATTACCAATAGAAGCAAAGCTCTCCATCTTTTTTTTTTTTTTTTGGTAGCATTATGTGGACTAAACAAAATATACCTGCAGATTTAATCCTGCCCACAGGCACCCCAGCGTGTAACCTTTACTTTAGAGCCATTCAACAGCTATAAAAATTATGAAGAAAAAGTCTGTTCCCTCCTGTTATGCCAAGATTTCAGGATCCCCAAGAAACCACACCAGGGAGCCAGCCATGTCCAATGCAAAAGCATAAGAGCCTTTATTCGAGCTAGCTCAGCTCCCCCACCTCGCCGACGCAGCAGCAGGAAGCAGAGAGAGAGAACTCTGTGTGGAGAGAGGTTTTATAGGGGGGTTGGAGTAAGGGGAGGAGAAAGGACTGTGGGCCCTGCCGATTGGCCAGGCGCAAGTCCGTGTCTTATTACACAGGATGTGGTCATATCTATGGCGACTTCCCTTGATTGTCATTGGTTAGTTTAAAGAAGTCCTGGGTGTGGCTAGCAGAGGCTTGGGCTTCCGGAAAGAAGCCTTGCTGAGCACATGGCCAAGGTCAGATGGAGGGCGTGGCCCTTACCCTGGGGCAAGATGGAGGGCGTAGTCCTTGCCCTTTCACCTCCCATCACCTCCAATGACTTTTTTTTTTTTTTTTTTTTAACAAATCTACAGTTGGAGAGCCAGGGAAAGTTGGGTGATTGCATTATTGCCAGAAGTTAATTAAACATATTAATTTTTTTTTTGTCAGAGAGCTATATCTATTATTCTAAAACAGTGGCTCTCAACCTTCTGGCCCTTTAAATACAGTTCCTCATGTGTGACCCAACCATAAAATTATTTTCGTTGCTACTTCCTAACTGTAATGTTGCTACTGTTATGAATCATAATGTAAATATCTGATATGCAGGATGGTCTTAGGTGACCCCTGTGAAAGGGTCGTTCGACTGCCAAAGGGGTCGCGACCCACAGGTTGAGAACCGCTGTTCTAAAACTAACATGATTAGCCCTCACTAATGGTGACATGTCAATATAGGGGATGCCAAATTAAGAATTATTAGGCTAAAGAAAAAAATTAAAAATGCAGTCAATTGATCTGATTTGAAGAGGGCCTCTGACCAATGAAGATGGAAATCAAGAGGTATTAATAACAAGGAAAGTTTCCATTTTACCACTTCTGAGCCTGATGCTAATATAGAGCTCTGTCCTTTGCAGCTAGGGTTCTATCTCTGATTATAAATCCTTTGACTGACAGACATCACCACTCTGCTAGAGAAATGCATCATGCCTTAGCCTGCAGGGGAAAAGAGATTTGATTTCATTGTTACACTAATTAGAGAACTAACTCCATTTAACAGCATTATCAACAGAAAGTAAGTGCTAAGTGTGTGAAGACAACTTCACCAGGTCTTATAAAACAGTCAAGGGCTAATAGCTTCAAATTCTTCAAAACAAATGTGTAATCCGGGATTCAAAACAGATACGGCGTTTCATCATATCAGTGACAAATTTGGTTCTTTAACCTTCTTCCCCAGAAACACAGATCCTCAAGGAAAATAGAAGGGGAGATTTTATATAGGATGGGCCATGAAATGCTTTCTTTTTATTAGGTATTAAATCTCATGCCCAGGTAGTATGGACTCCTCCCATCTCTTCAAGGTGGAAAAGAACTGAGTTGCCCACTGTGAGAAGGGAACTCTTATTGAGCTTTAGCCAATTATGCTAAAAAATTTACAATGAAGATATTTCCACATCCTCCAGGGAAACTGGTTCTGTGTCTAGGTGAGCTTTTCTCAAGATGTTTTTCCTAGTGTTTAACCTGAACCTCCAATTGTTTCAGTTTAATCCCATTTATCCTGGTTCACTCCCCAGTGGCCACACGGACTAAAGGCAATGCTACCTCTGGGAATGAAATTGCAGTCCTGGATGTGCAGGGTTATCAAGGCTGCTAGGGAAGGAGAGGAGATAAAAGAAAATGCCTCAGGGGTCACAAATGGTTCAAAATTCAATATAAGTCACATTACACATTCTGTATTTATGAGAGATGATCTAAATAAATAAAAACTCCAAATGTTTCAGTAGGGATGGATAGGGAAATGAGGAGAGAAGTGAGAGACTATATACTATATATCAGAACACTTTACAATGATTCCCTGAAATAGTCCTAGAATTGATTATCAAATTGACAGCTTTTTAAATTAATGGGAAGAAACTGTAAGAAGTAAGAGGCATATGGATTACCTGAGAATAATTCAAATGTGATGGATTCCGTTTCTTATTTCATAGAATTGCTAGACCAATGGACTAGAGAAATTAAGGATTATTCCCAGGTCTCTGTGCTCACTAATACTTGGTGGATAATGATGGGATGTGAAGACTGAAAGAAGAGGTTAGGTGGGAAGAGGATAAAATTAGTTTGAGATATCATGAGATATCCATGTAGAGACACTAAGTAGACAATTGAATAGTAAAATGTGGAGATCAAGAGACAAGCTTGGGTTGGAAAAACATATTTGCAAAAAGGTGACTAGGCAGGAGAAAAAAATAAATAGAAACATAGGAGAAAAATTTGGATCATACAGTGTCATAGGAGTCTGAAGAAAGATGTTTCAAGAAGATAATGGTAGTAACTGTGAGTGCTACTAAAATGTTGAGTATGATGAGGAAAGAGATGTCTCCATTAGGTCTGAAAATGTAGTTTTACTCTAATGACATGCTATGAGAAAATATAATCATTGTATTTTTTCTTTTTCCTATTTTTAACTTTAGATTTCCCCTCTCTCCCTCACCTTACCTCTCTCTCTCTAAAACTCAATAAAAACACGTGTTTTTGTTTGTTTGTTTAATTTTGTTTTATTGCTTAAAGTATTACAAAGAGTATTACATTTGTCTCCTTTTTTTCCCCTTGACCTTCAAGAAATCAGCCTAACTTTCAGTCACAAAGATTTTCTCTCATGTGTTTTTTTCTAGACTTTTTATAGTTTTAGGTTTTACCTTTATGTATATGATCTATTTGGAGTGATTTTTCTTTATAGTTTAAGGTATGGATTAATGTTCATTTGCTTTGCTTTTGTTTCAGCACAATTCATTAAGAGTTTATCCCTACTCCACTGAATTGGCCTTTGGTAGTGCCCATATATGTGTGGGTCTATACTGGACTTTATATTCTGTGTATTTAATCTATTTGTCTATATTTAAGCCAGTTCTAAATTGTCTTGATGACTAACTTTTAAGTAAATCTTGAAGTCAGGAATTATTAGCTTTCCAACTTTGTTCTTTATTCTTTGAAGTTGCTTGAGCAACTCAAGGTATTTTACATTTTCATAGGACTTTTATAATCTGTTCATCAATTTCCTAAAAAACAAACACCCCAGGATTGTGATTGTGATGGAGCTAATCTATGGATCAATTTAAGGAGAACTGAAGTCTCAACAATATTGAGCCTTCCAACTCATGAAGGTGGTTATATTTTTATTTAGGTTCACTTTAATTTCACTAAGTAATGTTTCATAATTTTAGTTTAGAGGTTTCACATATCTTTTGTCAAATTAATCCCTATATTTCTCTTATTATTTTTGGATGCTATTATAAATAGTACTTTAATATTAATTTCCTATTGTTTGCTGTTAGTATATAAAAATACAATCAAGTATATTTGATCTGGTATCCTGCAACTTTGTTAAGCTCACTTATTAGTTCTAGTATCTTTTTAGGTATTCTACACATTTTCTATAAGAATGATAATGTTGTCTGTGAATAGAGTTTTACTTCTTTTTTTTCTTTTTCAGTTGGATGTCTGCTATTTTATTTCTTGCTTTATTTAACTGTATGTCCAGTCCTTCATTTATTCATTTAGCAAATATTTTTTTCTTTGCCTATTATATATCAGTCATGAGTATAAATGAGGTGAATGCAATGTGAATGAAACAAGGAGGGTCTATGTTGACATGGAGCTTAAAACAATTATGTAATTGTTTAAGAAACTAGATGTTTTTGAATGTAAGTGTTAATGTTGGTGAGGAATAGCTAATAAAAATAGAAATATTTAGCTTAAAAGAAATAGACAAAAGGGAAAATAATTATGCCTTCAAATATGCAAAAGAATATTTTACAGAAAAGGATTCATTTTTAACACAATTTCAGAGGATTTAACTAGGATTAGTGGTGGAATGTTGAGAAGGAAATAAATTTAAGAATTTTCTGCCACAAAAAAAACTATTTCATATTGAATCAAGCTCCTCATGAGAATCTGTGAAAAGTTTGTTATGAGTCTGGATAATCTTTATTAGGTATGCCACATAGAGGCATCATTCTCAGGTAGAAGGCATACCTAGGATTACCAGAGTGGTTTGCAATTTGGATAATCTGAAATTATCCAAAGAGGAACAGTAAAAGGCCTTTGCTTGTATTATATTTATAATCTTAACACATTGCAGACGGATCACAAGAATTCTCGTGTTTTCTGTTTTAAGGCTTGTGGCCAATCATGATATAAAAAAGATATTAGTTTGTAAGAACATGTAATAAATAACTTCAAAATGCAATGGGTATTTAATTTAAAGCGTGCCTTTAACATTTATGTAAAACGTTTTTTGTACTCGTTCAATAGAAACTTATCTGGCCACTGGGTAAAGCTAGCAATAAAACTACTGATCCACAATGTGTTAATTTTATCAAAAACAAATTTATGATATAGGCAAATAACACAATTTAAGACACCAAATGAAGATATTTTACAAAGTAGGCTGCGATTAATGGCTATTAAGTGGCAAAAAAAATACACTCAGTAAGAATTATCCAGACATTTGCTGTCAAATCAAATTAATATTTATATATATATAATCTCATTGTTTTTTCCACACATTCCAATTTCTCTCCAAACTTCCTATTTGCCTTATTTTGAGTGTCCTTCTTTCTCCTCTATAGAGTTTCTAATTCCTATATCTCCTTCAATGTTGATCTCAAATCCCAAGAGCATACTTCTTGCAGATCCCCTTATACTTCCAGTCCTCTATGATGATTCGCTTTTCTCATTGATTATTTACACTTCAGTTAGATCATCAGGAAGAGAAAATAAGTCTTACATTTATAAGTACATCTGATCCCTAGAATAACATTCACAGCATGCACTCAATAAATGGAAGCTAATATTAACAGTGACAATAATACAAAAAAGCGGACAAGAAGAAAAGATTATGATGACAGTTTCAAGTGGCATAGTCAGAAAATGCTTTTAGAGGAGGTGGAATTTTACCTCTTACTCTTCTCCTGATTCACTGATACATTTGCTCATTTAATAAATGTTTACTGATGACTTGTAAGTCACATCTTGCCAGAGACTGGGGACACAAAAAACAAGGCAGACATGGTTCCCACACTCAGGGACTTACATTCTTATTACAGAAGTAAGAAAAAAGGACAAATATGCAGATACATAAGGAAATTAAAAGTTATGAGGAAAACAAAATAGAGACTAATTTTATATAGAATGGTCAGGAACAGTCTTTCTGAGGAAGTGACAGGCTGGAACTTGATGAAATACGTGAAAACCGTTTGGGAGTAGGGAAGTGGGGTACGTGTTAGTCAGAGGAAAGAGCTTCTGCAAAACTTGTCATGTGAGAATGACCTTTTCATTCTGGGCATGAGCAGAAGAAGGTCATGTGGCTGGAGCAGGATGGGCAAAGAGAGAAGAGGAGATGGCTTGGAGGGGCAGAGGTGCCCAGGTCATCAATGCTTTGATGGCTGTGGGAAGAGTTTAGGTTTCACTTTAAGTATAAGAGAATACCTTAAAGGACTTTGAGCAAGAGTGTGACATGACATGCTAGTTTATATATTTTGAGAACATGAGTTGGAAATGGATTGATGAGCGTATGGAGTTAGAAGGCAGTAACCCAGAGAAGAAATGACATTTCCCTGAACAAAGTTTAAATGGCATTATTGGAGAGAAGTTGACAACCTTCCATTGTCCAACCTGACATGGCCCCATGAAGCTTCAAGAATATCAGAATTCCAGAATTCTGGTTTTCTAGTCTCATCCAGGATGGAAGGGAGTGCCTGCCTTTTCCTCCTCATAAACACATGGTGCTCTGTCTGCCTGGATGCTATTTTATTTACGGTGGCTTGGAAGAGGGATATTGGTGAATGACATTTTGGCTGCCCCAGGCCTCCATCAACCATGCACTGCTGACCTCTCAGAGGACACTCCCCAACATACACAGCTATCTCCTGCTCTGTCAGCAATGGGGCCTGCTCTTCTACAACCCCAAGGAGCCCTAACTGCTTTCAGAGCTAGTTTGGCAAAATGCTTGCTTTATATTTTGTTTTACATTTACATTTTAGGCAGGGTCCTTTGTTATCAAAGGCAAGCAATCTGGCAAGATAGTGACTTATCATATATAGCTGGAGAGCAGGCTGGACACCTAGACATACCCAGATGGATTAAAAAAAATGAATTCTAAAGCTGGGGAAACATTTCCCCCTCTCCAACCCAATGTTGGCATTTGAGCAGAATCGATTCTAAAAGGGCAGGAAGGCCATACACTTTGAGATGGAGCAGTTTCCAGGACCAGGATTCATTAATATCCAAGTCCGTCATCTCTCTTTCTTCAAGCCCAGTCTCAGGCCCAAGTGTTCATTAGCTGCCTTGGAACTGTAAGCAGTAGGATTAGGCCCACTTTTATCCTCAACCACCCACACTGCTTGCAAAGTAACTGGCACATAGTCTATGTAGCTTATGCCTTGGTTTTAGCTTATCAATGTATTGTGATACCAGGGGACAGAGAAATTACCCCATATCTCCCATGATGAATACTGCTGGGTCAGAAGCCTTATATTAACCCCCACCTCCAAATTTGTACAGATATTTTTAGAATAAGAAGCCCATTTTCCCAATAAAATCTTGTGGTAGAGGTTTATGTACTCTGTCCTTACTAGCACCTCCTGGTATCTGGTATAACACAAAAGAGAAGCTGCTTAGTCAGCTCTTACCACAATTACTGTGGCTGCATGGGTTGATAGAGTCTTTGCACTCTTTTGTTTTTTTCTCTACATGATGGCCATACAGGGTGGGGCAAAAGTAGGTTTACAGTTGTGAGTATGCAAAACACAATTTATTCCCATGTTATTATTTATTAACTAGAGGCCCGGTGCACAAAATTCGTGCATGGGGGTGGGTGGAAGGGGTCCCTCAGCCCAGCCTGCACCCTCTCGCAACCCGGGACCCCTCAGAGATGTCCGACTGCCAGTTTAGGCCCGATCCCTGCCAGTTTAGGTCCTACTGCCTAAACCAGCAGTCAGACATCCCTCTCATAACTGGGACCGCTGGCTCCTAACCGCTCGCCTGCCTGCCTGCCTGATCGCCCCTAAACACTCTATTTGCCTGCCTCATCCCCCCTAACCATGCTGCCTGCCTGCCTGCTTGAACACCCCTAACCACTCGCCTGCCTGCCAAATTGCCCCTAACCACTCACCTGCCTGTCTGATCACCCCTAACTGCCTCTGTCTCAGCTCCAGCCATGGCGGCTTAGTCTGGAAGGATGTCCGGAATGATGTCCAGAAGGTCATTTGGCTGTCTAGTTAATTAGCATATTACACTATTATTATTATAGATTATTGTATTCTCCATACAAATAACTGTAAAACTACTTTTGCCCGACCCTGTTTTTCCATTGAGTCAGGTGCTTTAAAATTGGGTCTTCAAGAGGTATATAACATGGCTCACATTCAAAAGGGAAGTGAGTAGAAACTGGACTTCCAAAAAAATAGTTCATTTAATTTAGTAAAAAAAAACTACCCTTTAGTGAACATGATGAAACATGAGAAAAAGGCTGTCAGTGTCTTTCAGGAATGTTTCCTCATACTTAAAGTCACAAGAAAGCAGTGAAACAGCATTGTCTCTGGACACCCTGCCTGAAGGTGATGCCTGGAATGGCTATCGCAGCCTCAGTACTGAAAAGGAAGCAAGTTGGAGCTGATTAGAAAGGTGGACAGACCAGGGCTCTGGGAGTCTCCAAGCCTATCTAGAACTACTAGACTCTTTTTCTTTGGCGGGGAGGAGGGGGACTCATTTTATGTGAATTAGTCTCCTTATGGTTGAAGCCAGTTGTTACATCAGCTTCAGGTTTTTCTACTCTGTAGGGCAAATGAGAGAAGATTCCCTGGGTGTTTTGGAAGGGCTTTGGGTCACTGAAAGTCTGCTAAAACGAAAGCCTCAGAGTTTTAAAATATAGAGAGACCAAGCCAACTGAGGGATGTTTCAGTCAAACTAACGTGTCCTGATGGTAGAAGGTTCCTCATTCCTGGGCTGTTTTGCAGGAGGCCTTGACCCTTTTCAGGTGAGTTCAGGTACTGCTGCCCTGACAGTTCTCTAAGAAACCTCTGGCCTTGGAGTGTTCTCCTACATGCATCTCCATTTCTTGGTGTTTTGTTTTCTGCTTGCACTAATTCTACCTGTTAATAGGAAAAGATGAAAAAAAATTAAAGAATTACTTATAATCCTAGCATTCAGACAATGTTTAGTACTATTTTGGCATATTATCCTATATAATAAAACCCTAATATGCAAATTGACCAAACAGTGGAATGACTGGTTGCTATGAACTGACCACCAGGGGGCAGATGCTACACGTAGGATCTGCCCCCTGGTGGTCAGTGTGCTCCCACAGGGGGAGCGCTGCTCAGCCAGAAGCTGGGCTCACAGCTGGCAAGCGCAGTGGTGGTGGTGGGAGCCTCTGTGGCAGCACTAAGGAGCAGCAAGCCGAGCAGCAGGGAGCAGCAAGCAGGTGGGCAGTAAGGAGCGAGGGGTCCCGGACTGTGAGAGGGCACAGGCCGGGCTGAGGGACCCACCCCCACTGCACAAATTTCGTGCACCGGGCCTCTAGTCCTATATAATAAAGAGTTAATATGCAAATTGACCATCACTCCAACACACAAGATGGCTGCCACAAGATGGCCAGCAGGGGAGGGCACTTGTGGGCAATCAGGCCAGCAGGGGAGGGCAGTTAGGAGGGACCAAACCTGCAAGGGAGGGCAGTTGGGGGGGACCCAGGCCTGCAGGGGAAGGCAGTTAGGGGTGACTAGGCCAGCAGGGGAGGGTAGTTAGGGGCAACCAGGCCTGCAGGGGAGGGCAGTTGGGGGTGACCAGGCTGGCAGGGGAGTGGTTAGGGGGTGATCAGGCTGGCAGGCAGAAGCAGTTAGGGACAATTAGGCAGGGAGGCAGGCGAGCGGTTGGGAGCCAAGCAGTCCTGGATTGTGAGAGGGCTCCAAGATTGGAGAGAGTGCAGGCTGGGCTGAGGGACAGCCCCCCTCCCCCCGCACTAATTTTGTGCACTGGGTCTCTAGTATTCTATATGTGTGTGACTTCCCAATTCATATTTACCGGTTCAAAAATCTGATCATGCTGTATATGTAGTTTTATATCTCATTCTATGAACTCATAACTATATTGTGAACATCTCTACATATTACTAAATATATTTTGAAAGCTTTTAAAAAAGCCCTTTGTCTGGGCACCACCTCCAGGGTATTACAGTGACTAAGGAAGTTACTTGGGGATGAGGCAGATAATTTCCTACCTTAATTAATTTTAAAAAATCTATTTCTTGGTATTATTTCTAGATTTAATCTAGACAGATGATTCAATGATTCTGGATGCTGAGTGCTCATTCTCTCTACTTCGGAAGATGAACTTTTAATTTGTAAGTACTGAGCACACACACAACTCCCTGCGGTGGTTGTGCATATGCAGCGTTTGAGAGCAATGCCAGTTTTCTAGGTTCCCCCTAGCTTTGCTGCTTGCCTGTGAGACCGACTTAGGCATGCTATTTAGCATATCTATTTCTCCTTTTCCTCATTTAGACAATGGAACTATTAACAGATTCCGTTTCATAGGGTGGTCGTCAGAAATAGATAACTTAATTCTGAATTCAGATAGCAAGTTTTGGGGGCTATTGGCATGAGTTGTTACTTACCTTATTTAGCCTAACCTCTAAAAAAGCAGGAATTAAGGATTCAGTAGGCATGTTTTTCATCTCTGCCCACTAAATCTACCCTCCTGTAGAATGTTCACATGCTTCACACTCTCACCAGGGATAAATCCTCATCATTCCCAGAGAACCAACAGACCTTTCCGTAAGTGATTTCATAATCACTCTTCTACATGTGATTTCTTCTGCTAGAATGCTCACCCCCCTCACTTCTTCACCCACCTGCCAAATGCTTGCTCATCCTTAACATCTCCTCCTCAGGGGAGCCCTTTTCCAAATCTCCAAAGAGTGGTGTTCCACTCCTTGGACTCCCACAACACCATTTTTAAACC
>NW_005871392.1:810075-837602 GCF_000147115.1 Myotis lucifugus
ACTTATCAAGGTGTATTTGTAACTGATCTGTTCACATGCTGATTCTCCACTGGAGGTATGCTTTTGGGGGGTCCAGGAGCATGTCTTTGTCATCTCCAAAGTGCGCAATAAACGCCTTAGTGTGTAGGGGGGAACCTATGAGCCATAAATTTCCCCCAGGGTTTGAAAATACATGAACTTCGAGGAGTCTGAAGGGCAGATCTGTTCCCCTGCTTTGCTCTCCATGTGTTCAGGACAAAAAATAAATTCCCAATGGACTCAGAAAGAAGGGTTCCATTCAGCACACACCTAATTACAGTCCTCACTTGATTTTCTCTTATAAATGACAACCATCAGATGCCAAGTTGTGGCAGAATGACATCTGGCTCTTTGGCAGACACCCCCAGCAACAGCGTTAATGACTTCGGAGATGGCTCTGGATATGTGATGCTGTTAAGTTTGTTGTCTGGATTACATTATCCCCTTGAACATCTTTTCACATTGTCCTCTAACTCACTTCTGATCCTGATTCTGTGAAACCTGGGCACATTTATCCAAATTTGCCCAATGCCCTGCATGGCCCCGACATGCCAGTCCTTTAATATATTTCCATCAGCGCCTGTACATTTTTAGAGTTGTGAATGTATGTGTTCTCAGAGGCAACTCAAAAAGGAAGATTTTTGTCATCTGGGAAAAAGTTCTTTAGTACTCGACCAAATTACATTTTCTAAGATGACCACATTTGGGGCTCCTTTTGAAATCACACTATATAAAGAAAAAATGCCTCAGTGACTACATATGCTTTGAATTGAAACCAATATGCAATGCTTCATTAGCTCCCAAGATGAACTATAAAAAGGCAGGGGTTGCAACCATAACAGTCCTGCCTCTGACTGAGAAAAATATATACATTTTAATTTTTTCCTAGGCATTAAAAACAAAGCCTCTATCTGAAATTTCATTCCATTTTCAGAAATGATGCATTTAAATTCAGTCCTGAAATCTTCTTTGTTTTTCCTTTTTTTCTTTTTACCATGTAGAGATAAGATGCCAAAGTGGGAAAACAGAGTAAGTAATATGAGAGACAAAATCCCCAAAGCTTTCTCTTTCAATTGGTTATTGTATTTTGAAAGAAACCAAAACTAATCAAATAGGATATATATGTATATAATATTAAGAGAAATGTTAGAATCCAAATGGTAGATCATTCTAGCAAGTAATGTAATAAGCAATTCTTACAATGTAGGTCAGCCCCTGATATAGACAGGCTGAAATGTTAATTTCATTCTATAGATATTTTGATTATTACTTTTTGCTTACAAAGTAACAGCAATACTTACAGTTGAAAAAAAAATCACATTATCTAGTGTTTTGACTTATTGGGGAAACATTTATGTGTAGAACCAATGCATTTATCATGCTTAATTGGAAGTTAATGAAACAATTTTTACGTTGCCCGTGTTTTTACTTTAAAAAAATTTAGGCATGCCATCTTAAAATGTATTACATCTATTTAAAGTGCTGATGGAAATCATAGATATAGGATAATGAAATGCCAAATGTAAAATTAAAAGGGGAAAGATTATTTTTAAAACTCTATACAATGGTTTTCAATGATGCCATCATACCCTGTAATTCTTGAAAATTCTAGAGTGACATATAGGAAATAGGAAGGTCCATGGTTCAAATCCTATAAGTTTCAAATATCATGTTTTGTTTGTTTTCTAAGAGGAGACAAAACATTAAGCATAATTACATAATGTCTGGAAATGGCAAACTGTTTTGTATTTATTGACTAGTTTGATAAGAATAAATAATGGAATCTTTCCAAAAGTTGTCAGTCTTTAGCCAAAGTTTCCTGTGCTTTGGTTAATGAAACTTCAATTCCCATAAATATATTGATGCCTCCATGTAAGGTGTGAACAGATGCTTTATCTCTACATTGTGTGCATAAATGTACGTTCTGAGATGTAAATTGATCAAACTGTAGAAACAAATCATTTAAGATTTGCGCAGTGATTAATAACAGAAGCCAGTAATCAAATCTCCCTGCCACCAGCACATCTGTTACAGAGAGCTTCTAGTTTGCCCTAGTATGCAAATGTGCAATAAAACAAATACATTACTTAATTTAGCAGCTGGTTCAAAAACATTATTTTAGGTGATTTCTTTATGTTTTGTGTACTTTTGCCATAGATGGTGGTTAATGGGAACTAATTCAGTTGTTTATGAGATGAGCGCTTGCACATAAAAAATAGCCCTTGGGAGAGGCAGCCTCTGGGAAAGTCCTTCCGACCCTTGTCTCCGAGGAGCAAACACTGCAGCCACTGCGCCATAAATCATGGCTCCGGGGCCTCCACTGGAACAGCACGGGAGCCTGGAAAGGTTTAAAATTTCAAACTCACTTGAGTTCCAAGTTTTTGAGTTTGGAGGAAGATCCTGGACACATGCTAAACCTTGCTGGATTTGGGCTTTTCATTTTTTTTTTTTTGGTTCAAGTTGCTTTTTATATGTTAGAAAAACCGGACACAAAAAGGAAATTCGAATAGGAGCATTGGACAGTATATTCTGATGTTTTCCTGGTGAAAGTTAGGATCTGACGGGATCTGTTTGAACCAGTTAAGTATCTGGTATATAAAGAAGTAAAAAGACCCACAAAAACTGATCTCTCATGAGCTTAAACATTACATGCAAACCCACAAGCAGGTGAGTTGGGCTCTTAAAGTGTTCCGAAGGGCATGCTTTGTGTAGAGTAGGCAGTGACCAGACTTGATTTGCTTTCCAGTCCAGGGAGAGGAGAAAAGAGAACAAAGGCATCAAGCACAACCACCCGCAGCGGTCAGCAGCTGGAGAGCAGCTGGAGAGCGCAGGGAACAGAGCAGGCTGAGGATAAGTAATTTGTGACCGTAGAGTTTTAAGTTGGTTGAAGACTGTCACCATACTGAGAACAGCAGATAGCTGAAAAGAAATACATACATGTCCAGTTTATATCGAGGGTCTCTCAGTTAATATGCAGGCTCTCCAACCCCTTTCACCATGGGCCCATAGGGCAGTTTCAGAAGGACCTTTTCGTTACAGAGGGCTTCTAGTTTGCCTACCTTTGCCACTGGCCAAGATAACTTAAAGATGGAGAATGCTTACGTGCTTAATAATGTAATACCTATAATCAACATTTATTAAAAACTTGTACAGCTTGTGAAACATTCTTACGAATGATATTTCTTTGATCTTCATATTTTTGTCAGTGAGGGTAGTGGGACTCACAGTGGCTTGCCCAAGGTCACAAGCCATTGGAATTGGAATAAAAGACTGATTCCAAAGTTCATGCACACAACTCTATTACCTTGTTTCCTAAACCAATGTAAACCTTCAATGAGAGACATGGAGGAAAAGAGAAATTGTGGAGTGTGTCCTTCACACCATAGAAGAGAAAGTCCCATTTTCTAAATAAAGAGTTGCCTGTTATGCAATGAAAATGAGGCCATACTACACAGACAAATAAAAATTAACATAAAAAAAGACAGATTTAGGACACTTGACTGAGGGTAGGCCTTTTGGAAATGTGGATTACCCAGCGGACAAACTGTATAATTCAGAGTTCTCCCGAGAAACAGATCCAATAGGATATGTAAATATATAGAAAAAGACTTATTATAAAGGAATTGACTCACGTGATTATGGAGGGTGGCAAGTCCAAATCTGCAGTGTGGGCTGGCAGGCTGGAGACCTCGGAGGTGCAGAGGCAGATCAAGTTCAAAGGCAGGCTGCCGGAGAACCCCCTCTTGAACAGGGAGGCCAATCTTTTTGTTCTGTCCAGGCCTTCAGTGACTGGATGAGGCCCACCCACATTATGGAGGGCAATTTGCTTTACTCACAGTTCGTCAATTAAATGTTATTTTCATCAAAAAAAAAATATGCCCTGCAAGTTGACATATAAAATTAACCACCACACAGACCAAGTTTATACTTAGGACACCAGCAATGAAAGTGCATTGAAAGAAAAGAAAAGACTTTTTGAAATAACTCCCATATGTGATATTTCAGGGGTAAAAAACCACCAGTAATCATAAACAAAACTAGGACTCTAGCTATCTTATCCTTATTTTAAAGTTCAGCATTTTTTGTATTTTGATTGAATGCAGGGTAGAGAAGGACAAAACAATCTCCATAATTACCACAATCTTTCAGTGCTTGGGATCTCTGAAGCCCTGACTTCAGGCCATCGTTGGAAATTGAGAATCATCATTATATGAGTATTTTCTGTCCAGCCCTTTAGAAGTTATAATGAAAGTAAATTGAATTCATTTGGCAAATATTAGGACTGCCAACAATATTCGAACTTTCTGTAGAGACCACGAGAGCAGCAAAGCATAATGGGCAAGAGCAAAGCACCGAAGTCAGAAAGGTTCATTTCCTAAATCTTTTCAACACTTCCTTCAGTGAGGTTTTTGGCAAGTTACATAACTCTCTAAGCCACAAATTCCCTATCTTTAAACTAAAGATAATTGAGCCTATTTCCTAGTGCTATTATGAGGATTAAAGGAGTTAAAGCATTTGGAACTCTGGGCAAGTGTCTGACATATGATAACTCAATAAACATTATTCTTCTGATAGCCATAGGAAGGGAAAAATTAGTTCGAGCAGGAGGGATAATTGTAGGCCCAAATGCTTCCACACTTCTGCATGTTGCACACTGGATGTTCTTAGTGAGGAGCTCACTGCTGTCACTCCCTCTGTTTTTGGAGACGGCATCTACTATGTTAAAATATACTCAAATTCTACATTAAAGAGACATTTGGGAGAGAAACAGTTTTAAAAGCTTTTGTTTTCTATAATTTTGTTTTTTAAATTATGTGGCTATAAACTAATTTGCTACTTATTGATTTGGAATTTTAGGGGTCTTATGAAATTTTTATACTAAGAAAATCTAAAATTTTCTGATGAAAGTTTTATGAAATTTAAATTTAATGATTAATAGTCAATATTTTGTACTTTAGACATTTTAATAAACATTTTAAGCACTTGGTAGTTTTGTTACCTATGTTGGAGTCAATAAAGTTTCTTTACAGGTTACAAGTTTTCAAAAAAAGTCCTTGAGAAGTTCACAAATCCCAGATAGTATTCCTATACTACATAATGGTTAAAACTGTCTTGCATAAATTTTAAGTTCTACAGAAAGATAGATAGATGGATTATAATGATGATGATGATAGAT
This sequence comes from Myotis lucifugus, assembly GCF_000147115.1. NCBI lineage: Eukaryota > Metazoa > Chordata > Mammalia > Chiroptera > Vespertilionidae > Myotis > Myotis lucifugus. The sequence goes on from NW_005871392.1 coordinate 815,270, forward strand.
GATAGATATAGAGATAGAGATAGAGAGACAGAAATAGAGATATATAGAAAGCTATGTTTTTATCATTCCTTAAAAATGATTATATATATATATATATTTTTTTTTTCATCATGAAACATTTCAAAAACAGAAAAGGATAAGATAATGAGATACATTCAATTGTTTATTTCATCTCCCATTTTCTAAGTTAATATTCATTCTTACAGAAGTATATTCATTATCCATTTAGTTTGGGCTCATGTTGAATGCTAGGTTAGCTAAACATAAATTTCTAGTATCAAAGATAATTTACTTAGCACTTTGAAGATAGAACTCTATTGTCATCTGACCTGTTATTGCTGTTGAAAAGTTTGTTGTCAATCTAATTGTTCTTGGACTGTGATTTGCCTATTAACTGCTCAGGTTTGCTTTCTCTATTTGGTATTCTGTTATTTGGTCTGTAGTGTGCCTAAGTATGAAATAAATAGAGAGCTGTGCTTCTTATAGCTCAAGATTCTAGTCATCTATCAATTCTCTAAATTTTTAGACATTTTATTTTTTTAAATAATTTTTTATTGATTTCAGAGAGGAAGGGGGAAGAAGAGAGAGATAGAAACATCAATAATGAGAGAGAATCATTGATTGACTGCCTCCTGCATGTCCCACACTGGGGATTGAGCTTGCAACCTGGGCATATGCCCTGACCTGGAATCAAATTATGACCTCCTGACTCATAGGTCGATGCTCAACCACTGAGCCACACCAACCAGGCAACATTTTATTTTTAAACATTTTTTGTCTAGCTCTTTATTTTTTCTATCTGAAATCCTATTACTGGAATGTTGAACAACCTCATTTTATCTGTTTCTTAAGCTCCCTTGTATGTTTTCTGTATTTTTCTCTTGCTTCTTTCTGTTAATTTGCTCAAATTTATCTTCTAGACCACAAATATATCCTCATATCTATTTAATCTACTATTTAACGCTATCTTTGATTTTTTTAACATCATTGACAAAATTCTTCATATATACATGATCTATTTTTATCAACTTGAAACTTGTCTAGTTAATGGTACCTTATATTTGGGATTTCTTCTTTAATGTCTATAATAATTTTAGACATTCCTACATTTTTTCTCTTTGTGATTGCTAATCTGTAATATCAAGCTCCTGGCCTCTAGTATTCCTAATTTTGTACATGTGAACCTCACTCATAGTGGATTATAATTTGCCTTTACAAACCCATTTTTCTTCCTATGATAATCCTTTGAAGTCTTATGGAGCAGTTTTTCATTTATTTCTGTCTGTCCCAAGGATTTCAGTACCAGGGATCAATTTTAATTTTTACTTCTTGGATGGGAGATTTCCCAGACCATGCAGTTACTGTAAATTTGAAACCCAAACTTACATAGGGCCCATGCTCCGTGTATTAATGCCTCAAAAAGACTCCTTTTCACAGAGACATTAGTAGAGATAACATGCATTGTTCTTGTGTCTAAGATGGCAGGTAGATTTATTTTTCTAGTTCAGCCTTTCAAGTTCTTAGACCTATGCATACATCTTAGTGCCAATACTCTGCTTTATATGGGTCCAAAAGCCTCATCTTCTTTCTCTGGTGGGGAACTAAAGTCTAATATGTTATGTTAGTTGGACAATAACCCACTCTGGTCAACCATAGGGAAAGTTTTTATATTATTCTTTCCCCAAAAACTTATATGCTGCAACTCTAAACCCCAAAATTATTTTATTTGGATATGGGGCCTGTGGGCCCTCATGAGATGATTAGCGCTCTTACTAGTATCAGAGAGACATCAGAGAGCTTGTGCTGTCTCTCCTCGCCATGTGAGAACACAGAGAGAAGGTGGCTGTCTGCAAGCCAGCAAGACAGCCCGAGCCAGAACCAGACATGCCAGCACCCTGATCTGGTCTTGCAGCCTCCAGAACTGTGAGAAAATAAATTACTTTTACTTACACCTCCAGCCTTTGGTACTTTGTTACAGCAGCCTGAAAAGGCTAAGATTATCAGTCAGTCATCTTCCTGGAATATCGAGTCTCTACTCCCTTATTTGTTCAATTAATATTGATGAGTTTTAAGGGGGAAAAAAAGGTCTTGCTTTAAATCAACAACTGAGATTCCCTAGTATGAATACTTGGTTTGACGCTGCCTGGATTCAAATAAACCACAGAATCTGAACAAGTAACAGACAATGATTTTTTAAATCTACTAGTTCAGGTGGAACAAGTAGTTTAATTCATGTTCATTTCAAATGGACCACAAGGTAAAGAATAAATTTTAGAAGAAAAGCCAAAGACAGAATGAGTTTACTCTGTTGAGGCGAAGAAAACCAAGAAACAGCTACTACACAAATGAAAGCAATCTATAGAAGCCTAATGCAGTGAAAATTTCCACCAATATTGCAAATAAAATACCTTGAGGGAGTGTGTATAATTAATAAAAAGATGGAACTATAATTATTGTGGTAGGTATAAATTATTACCCAGAGTCCTCCAGCTAATTTGAACAACCTCTGGCTTTTATGCAGCTATAGTTAGAAATGAGAAATTTATTACTATAAAATGTGTAGTATCTATTGCAATCTTAAAACAAAGAAATCTGTCAGATGGAAGCAGTATAACCCTGAAGCATCCTGGTGAACTAGAAATAATCCAGGCTTGACTATGAGTGCAGAAAACAAACAAGCAAACAAACAAAACAAAACAAAAAGGCAAAAAAACACACCTTAGTTTATAATCCATATCGAAGCATATTCTTGCCACATGACCAAAAGGCTTTAAAAGTACCCTTTTCTTGTGTTTCAGGGGCCGCCATTAATAAAATTACTTGGTGATTTGGCAGCTGTAAATTGCAACCTCTTGTCATTGGCTGGGTCACAAATGTCCTCCTCCTTTCCTTTTTAAACACTATGAGTTCAACAGAGTAAGCGCTGACTTCATAAATAAGCAGTCAGAGCACTAGGTTCCAGTCACTTCCATAATGGGAAGTAAGCAGAACCATTTAGCAGGGGACATGAGAGGGCGAAGGAGGAGGAACCAGGATCAGGTCAAGCGGATGATGGAATGAATACCCTATTTAAGTATGCCAGACATACTCATGTAAAAAGAAGCTTGCAGGTCACCAGAAACGACAGGAAGGCATATTGGGTTGATCCCATAATTAAGGGAGAAGGCATAAGTCATGAGCATCTCAGACTGAATGTGTTCCTCTCCCATACTCTATTATTATTCTTATGAAGCTTATTCCAATAGGTGAAATACCTTCTCCTTCCAGTATCATAAGTTAAAGAGTAAAGAATATGACAGATCAGAGAGGTAGATGAAGCTCCCACTATTGCAAAAACTGTTGCCATCACTCTATCTTGGCAAAGCTAGAAGAGCAGGGATTTCCACAAGGCAGCATCGAAATTGGCTGATACTAAAAGAATCCATCACTTTAAGGACATTGCATACTGGATGACTTTCTGCCAGTCCTTTCTCAAATTAGGCAGTTAGTAACCAAGGAAGGAAAAGGTTAAACTCTCACCATGATTATCACTATCACTAGACACACACACTTATGCCCAGTGGAAGCATTGATGTGTTGTGCTTTTATTTCCTTCTAAACTGTCATTCTTCATAATATCTCCAGACATTTATGTGGGAGATATGTCTAGATGTCACCCAAGATCCCCCTCTTAACATTTTTCCTTGCTAAGAGTGTCCTAATTTTGTTTGGGGAAGAGTATACTCATCCTTAGGCAATAAAAAATGAGTTACTAAGCCAATCATAATAATCATTTCTGTTACTTTAAAAATGTCTAGGGGTTGTCATGCAAGAAGTTCTTTCCACTGAGACCTGAAGGAAAGACTTCTATGTCGGTTTCTGGGAGACAGCTTTCTAGATAAAAGAACACACATACAACTGGCTTCACTCTTCCCCGACTCACATATCCCTTTCAAGAACACTGGATGGCCACTTCCGCTGCTGCTGCAGTCATTTCAGATTATGAGAGAAAGGTAGAGAGACTTGAGGAGCCATGGCCCCTGGCATCACTGGGCTGCTGACCAAACAGCAGCAGCAGCAGCAGCTATCCTCTGTTTTTTCTTCAGACTGTGTAGGATAAATACATTTCTATTTGTTTTAACTACAGTTAGCAAAATTTTCCATTGCTTGCAGCCACATCCTATTATAACTGATATGAAATATACAGCATTACTATTTAACAAGCCCATTACCTAGTTACTGTTAAGAAGTATGCAATATTTTATTTTCACAATAACCCCAACATAAGGGTAGTAGATCACTTCAAACCCCAGCTTTGCACATGGGGTAGCCAACACAATGAAAGTTATTGACTTATGTTGGTATGTGACAGAGCCAGGCTTGAAGCTATGCTTGATGTCATTCTATCATGGTTCATTCATTCATTCATTCATTTGTTTATCTAACAGATTTTTGAGGATCTATATGAGGCAGAAACACCTGTACCCCAAGAATATAAATATTAATAATTAGACAGTTTGAACTCTCAAGGACCACACAGTCTAGTGAGTTCATAGTCTTTGAACTCTAAGTTCAGTGGTATTTTAATTTACCAGTCTACCTTCTTGCTGATAGCTATAGTCACGTGAGCTGTGTTGTTTATAAAATCTAAATGCAGATGATTTCAAGAGCATTTATGTAATCAAAAGATATATCTTTCATCTGTAACTTGTACATGAATGGACATTCACAGCATAATTTTAAAGCCAGAATTTTCTGAACAGTTCAGAAGTTTGTTCTTTCTACAAAGGCAAAACTGTTCATTTTTCTCTCCACGGCTTCATCTCCATGACTGTTGCATTGAGATAGTGTGAGGCAGTCACATGTCTAGCTTTGAGAAACCAAATGCATAGTGAACACATCATAGGGTACCATTCAAGAGAAGGTTTGAACAAAACATGAAAAGATTCTGGGCTCAAATGCTAATTTAAATAGAGGATCAAACTATTGTACCAAGTTCAGAAGCCTTGTGGAGAAATGAGGATACACTCATGAAAGAACTTGTAATATGCAGGAAAGACAGATAATAAATCATGCCAAGAGCCAAAGAAATGGTTATAGCAAAGAGATAGTTTCAATCAAAAATCAATCAAATGTCCAATCAATCAACTAAAAATAGTTCCTTGAAAAGCATTATGTGCTTAGAAATGTGCTAAGTGCTATATGGAAGAGCAAGACATAAGAGAATCATAAGACATCTCCTTTTTAGTCAGCTAAGTTAGACTCCAGTTGGGGATACAGATGTGAAAAAGAAGATACTAATACATATAAAAATCAGAAAATATTTACATGGCATGGAAAGCAATGCCAGGAGATAAGAAGCAAAAAGGTGTTTCAGAACTGAAAGGGTGTGACCTGTGTAAGAGAGAGCCTAGGACTGGAATCAGGACTTTGAATCTAGTTGCACTTCTATAAACTTTAGGACCAAAAGATCACATTAACCTTTGCTTCTTAAGGAAGAGCTAATTTAAGAAGACAAAATAAGAAAATTCTTATTAATTCTAATATTTCTAATATTTGTTAAATATTAGACATACATTGCATGCTATTCTTTTCCTGCGGTAGAAGTATTGTGAGAGTGTTTTATGGAGGGAAACAAAAGAGAATGTAAAAAAGAGAAATGGTTCACATAACCCAGGAAATAAGAGTGAGATGAGTCTTGAGCTCTAATTGTAACTGCCACTCTCTAGTTCACTGAACCTCCATTTTCTCATCCACAAAATAGGAAAAAAATCACCCCTTCAGTGACTCCCACAGGACATGAGGATGAAAAAATTATTTCACAAAAGCATGTTCTCATGGTTACAAGGATCCCGCACTAGCTGGAGGAGAGGCATAAGCTGGAGGTTAAATGTGGATGATATAAAGCCAGGTGACTATTTCCAAGCCTCCCAAGAAAAGCCAATTCTGTCTTCCATAAAGTGATATCAACATGGGAGTCTGAGTTGCCCAGCACCACCATTGCTATTTTGCTACCATCCAGTGGAACTCAACCAGTAAGAGTGGAAAAAGAGTCCCCTAACTACAAAGCGAGAGAGTTCAATGTCGTAAAATTATGTAAAGTACACAGGATCCATCAAAAGAGAGGCAAACGCACTGGACTTTCTCCACGACTGAGTCACAGTTGTGCAATGTAATCTGCTGCCCCAGGGGCAGGCAAAAAGGAGGTGCATTGTTTGTAGAGAATTAAAAAAAAATATTTACTACACATGCATTACTATAAAATGTATTAATATAAAACTGATTTAAAAACTGTCTGCTTTTCATTATCACCATGCACCAGCAATTCTAAACAATGTCAATGATGAACTATTCTATTGTGAAAAAATTAATTTCTGGTATAATTTCCAGTCACCGAGGCTTTGTTTGAGTTTAATAATATATGGGACTTTCAAATTAGCATATTTTATTACTTATTTTTAAATAAATAACTACAGTCTACATGGAAGTTACTTTAGAAAGCCTCCAGTTATCCAGCAGCCCCTGACACGTGTAGACCCAACTACACAAGTTTGATTCAAAAGAACTTTGTAATGGTTTGACATCCTTCAAGTTCATCTCCAAGTGCAGTGGTTCTACGTATCCTTATGTTTAAATAGTAGATAAACAATGATTGCACATGATTGTAAAATGAAGAAAGAGAACATGAGTTATCCAGGTCTGTCACTCTAGGTGACTACTTGAAATTTGTACGTGTTTAAATTTGTAAGAGTGAAACAGAGTATATGAGCTGCACATTGCTGGCAAGTACAAATTTTAGATCATACGTGAAATAATTTACCAAATTTGGGTAACTTCCTTAAAGTTAAAATATATTCTCTTTTAGTTGCTAATTGTTTATTTTAAAAACAAAGGATGAATCAAGAAGTTAATGATTTTCAGTGATTATTACGTAATTATTACTGAAAATAATTTTGTCATATAAGTAAAAAATGTTAAAACTGGTCCACTCTGAGGATTAAACACTCAGGGTACCCCTGAGGTAGACAGATTCAAAAGTTCCCTAAGCACTATTGTTGTTTTTTTGAAAGAAGGTTAATGCTTTGTATGTACTATCGATAGACTACGCTTTTGGAAACACAGCAGATTTTAATTCACAGCCAACTCTACAGGAGGACATGCCCTAAGAATGGAAACACATCCTCTGATACATGGTAACATATCTTCCCTCCAGCCCCTTAAAACAAAATCCATGGCGTTGGAAAGGTCTTCGATACTGCTGTTTACACTGTGAGTAGAAAACAGCACTGTATTGAAAGATTGCTTTTGAGAGGTGGTACAGAATTTATCCATTTTGTTTGGAAGCTATAATCGTGAGGTTTCACTCCAAAACATGGGACTAGCTATATTTTCCAGGGACTGAATCTAGCTCTTCCTACTTGTGTGGCTAAGAACCATCTGGGACATTCCCAGCTGGATAGAATCCTGAAATGCTGGACTCCTGGAGCCCAGCCCTAAGGGTTTCAATTCAGAAGATTTGGGGTAGAGCCTAGAATCTGTGTTTTAAATGATCAACCATCCCATTTAGGTTATTCTTGGACTAAACTTTAATAAATATTGAGAGACTGAAGGCCTGAGAAAAGTGGAATGCTTTTTATAATTTTTTTTCCTATTGACTCTTCAGAGTTTTAATTCATCAAGTCATCACTTTCTCATGAAGCATAAATAAACAAACACATAAATAAGAAAATAAGTAAATAAATACTACCCCTCCCCCAAAGAAAAGTAAATCAAGAGGCCAAACAATCATGGTAGGTAAGAACATCGCTGTTGAGAAAGAGAATTCAAGAAAAGGCACCCGTGATAGTGAGATGGTCTGAGAGTAAAGTACCTTGCCAAAGCCAAAGGGAAGAGAACACATTTTATTTCAAGTTGGATATGGTCTGAGTGTTTGTGTTCCCCTTCCCCAAATTCATATGCTGACGTCCTCACCCCCAAGGTGATGTTATTAGGAGGGGACCTTTGGGAGGTGATCAAGTTAGGAGGGTAGAGCCTTCATAAATGGTATGAGAGACCTTAGAAAAGAGACTCCAAAGAGCTGCCTAGCCCCTTCCTCCATGTGAGGACACAGAAGGAAGGGACTATCTACCAACCAGGAAGAGGGCTCTCTCTCACCACACACTGAATCTGCTCTCACCACACACTGATTTGGGCTCCCCAGCCTCCAGAACTGTGAGAAATCAATTTCTGTTGTTTATAAATTATCCAGTCTCTGGTATTTTGGTTTAGAAGGCTGAAGGGAATAAGACAGAGTTTAATAAATATAATGAAATTCTGCTTATGAATTCTACTTGTAACAGATTTTAGAAAGGCAAAAATTACCTAATTTAAGACGCTATAAATGTAAACTAGAAAAATAAATTTTCCTTAAAATCTTCTCATATTTACTCTCAGTGGAAATGGTTTCTATATGTGGTGCACAGTTTAATTCAGAAATGTCCTGGGAGCACCCACGGGGTGCCAGGCAGGGAGACAGAACTGTCATTGCTCCGAAGGAGCAGAGATGAATGCATGAAGCTCTAGAGACCCGCCCAGCACCAAGCTTTGCAGACACCAAGCAGCATCCTCACTTGCCTTTTGCTGTGGTTTAGTGTGAAAAGGTGGGGCCCCGTGTGGCATGTGTATGTGTGCATGTGACCGTACATGCCGGTGAGTTGTACTGGCATGTTCCCCAAGGGGTGACCTCTCTCAAATAAAGTAACATCACCACCTGGACTGAGGGCTGGGAAGGAAGGAGTCACACACTAGACTGAATAGAGAAGAGCCTCTGCCAGAGGAAGAATGGGGCAGAGAGAGAGTTTACTTCTTCATCGATGTAGGTCCCAATAAGCTCCGAGCGTTTTCTCAGTATTTCCTGCCTGGGCCTGGGGAATGTAACTGCCTGCTTCAACCACTCCACACATCTGGGGGAAGTTTCCATTAGCTATCCTTTTCCTTCTTGTCACTTCTCATTTTACCACAACAGCCGGATGCGGCTGCTGCTGCCACAGGCCTCTCTCCCCGGCTATCGTCAGGCACAAGGGAAGCAGGGAGACCATCTTGTTCTTATATTAAATATAAGCCCCGAGGGGGATGTAACAGCACACTGTGTTCTTTAGAGTTGTTTCAGATGAAAAAAAATAATGTCTGTGTGTGTTGGCTGGTGGTTTTAAGACATTTCATTTCTGAAAACAGAGATAATAACAAGTGACAAAAAGAAAGGTTTCCAAAAACCAAATATTCTCACCCCCCACCCTCCCTTTAATGAAATACAGCTCCTTCTCCCCCTGAGGGAGCCCTTTTCTGCTCCGCTGCCATCGAGCCCTCAGGGGAGTTTCTCCAGGTAATTTCTTACAGCTAATAGGCCTGTTCCTGGCCCCGTGTGTTTTTCTGGGGACTGATGTTCTCCTTCCAGCTCTGCCTCTCTTCCCATGCGCTCCTCTCAACCGCAGACAGCCAGGTTACTGGCACACAGGGGCGACAAGGAGAGCTGGCCTGGGGCAGGAAGGCTGCTGTGACCTAGCGGTGGAGTCCCGCACCTGGTGCTCCTGCACTTACTATCTCTCTGATGGAAATGTCATACCGGTTCTGCTGTGGCAGTCCCTGCCAAGTCACCAAGTGTGACAGTATTTCATGCCAGTAATTAAAGGACCCGTTACTTTCAAACTCTGGTCTCTGGAGCGATTCTGAAACTGATAGTTCACTTTTACAAATTATTTAAGACAAAACATTGAAGTGTGAAAGATGCAAACATCCAAAAGGGCATAGATCGGCTCTGCCCTCCTAACCTGATCACCTCCCTTCTTTGTGCATTTCAGCTTTGCCCCTGCCCCCTCCTCTGCCACAGAGGTGGGGAGAAGAGAGCCAGAAATTGCTCATAATCACACTCTGCCTTTCCACTGTACATCCACTGCGTGCTGTCATTATTTCCGTTTTTGAAGCTCTCATGGCAGCATTGCCAGTGAAGATAATGGGGCCTATTATTTTCAATGAGCTCCATCAGGAGGTTTCAATGGGCCTGCTATCACTCGAACAAAGACACATTGGGAAGCAACACGCTTTCTTGTCATCAAAATGGCTGTGAGTTTGTGTGAAGCTAAAGAACGCCCTTTTCCCTTTCAGCCTGTTGGATATGAAAGGACCAAGAAAGGCAGTTTAGAAACAAGCAGGACTCATCGCCCGGCGCCCTTTGCCCTGGCCAGATGTATATATATGAGCAGCTCTCGCCTTATAGAATCGATACGTTCAGCAAAGTGAAACCTGCTTTACCATTGATTTCCTATTTATAGCCAGAAATATGTTCCCTTGGGAAATATCTTCTGATAGAATTAGGAACAAAGCAAAACAAAAGAAAACTGTATATATATCTGCCAGCAAGGAAGTTGTTTGGAAGGTGGTTAAATTTACAGCAAATGAAGAGATTCTGTACCATTGGCTTAGCTTTGAAATTTCTTTTCTATCTCATTCCAAATTCTTAGCTTTTTAGCTAAACTTGAGAGGTTTTTCCTTATCTTTATACTCATAGCAACTAGAGCTCAATCCCCAAGTTCCTTTTGTCTGCATATTTATGGAGTGTTAATATATACTTTCTGTGATACCATAATAACAAGATTACTAGTCTAACCCTTCCTAATAGTGAGCAATTTTAGGATTGGTAAAATATAGATTTTGAGATTTATAAATGTGAGAGTCTGAAAAACAAGTTCACTTATAATAATAGTTCTATCAGTCTTTTTTTTCAGTAAAAACAAAATTCAATAAAGCATTTCAATTTTTGAGTGTTTATTATGTGTATGCTTCCAAGCATGTTACATGTCTACTCATTTACTCCTCATAATGACCATGAGAAACAGTGCTGCTGTTATCCTCCGTCACAGAGGAGCACAGCATTGAGGCCCAGAGAGAGACAATCACTTGTTGAAAGTAACTCAACTAGCAAGTTCCAGACTAGGACAGTTGAATCCCCGTAATCTCATTCTAGGGTCCACAAAACATGGGAGGCATCTACGTATAATTGAGCTGATGTACAGTTGTTTGAAATTCTAACCAATTTTTCTTCTTCTTGCTTATATTCCTCACCCCCTCCCAAGTTGTCTCTTCTTTTCCCCTAAATATCTCTATTCAAATAGTAAGTTCCTCAAGTTTATCAGGGCAGAAAGCAGAGATAGCCTGCCAATTTCTGTCTCTAGTGTTTTCACATGCATACATTCTAGTAGATGAGTTACATTAGAAGACTGTGTCAAAAGTATAAAAATGGAGGCAATGCATTTAGAGGAGAAGGGTAGCAGATAAGGATTTTTAGAAATGTGGTGGGTCTTCAGGGTTCATACAGGAATGAGAGGTGGTTCAGTCAGATTACTCCCAGGAGGGACATAGCTGGTGTGTTCAAAGCTCGATGGAACATTCTCAGAACATCCCACATTTACTCCAATGAGGTCCCCACAAAGCCTGCAGCCAAGGCTTCAACTGGGTTTTCTTCCCATTTGCTGCAGGGAGCCCCGGCCTTCCTAGACACATCCCGCCACGCACCTAGTGAAGTCCCAACAAATGTGGCGCCCTTCTCTGTAGGCTGATCTAACCTGTCCAATTTATCACTATAATTTACCCTGCAGCGTTTTGGAATACCTGCCACTCTAGAAGAAAGAGGGAGACAGTGGAAGAGGAATGGGACTGAGTAGAACCAGTTTAAAATCCCCTGAGCTGGGAGAGTGGTTAGATGCAGCCTTATTGTACCTATGTCAGCTTCATCTTCTGCTGTGTTTGAAAGGGTACAATTAGACTTTAGCCATAGGCAGGAAAGAATGGGGGCGGGGGGAAGAGATCAACTAAAGGACTTGTATGCATGCTTATAAACATAACCCATGGACACAGTTAGTAGGGGGTTGAGGGCATGTGCTGGGGGAACGACCAGGGAGAAGTCAATGGAGGAAAAATGAGACATATGTAATACTTTAAACCAGGGGTCCTCAAACTGCAGCCCGCGGGCCACATGCAAATACAAATTTTGTATTTGTTCCCGTTTTGTTTTTTTACTTCAAAATAAGATATGTGCAGTGTGCATAGGAATTTGTTCATAGTTTTTTTTTAAACTATAGTCTGGCCCTCCAACAGTCTGAGGGACAGTGAACTGGCCCCCTATTTAAAAAGTTTGAGGACCCCTGCTTTAAACAATAAAGAAATGAAAAAAAGAACACCATGTAGCTGCCCATTTCAGCTGTCTTCCTTGTAAGCATTGCGGACTTCAAGGAGAATTGACTTATAATAGTATTGTCAGTGAAGAATGATTAAAAATGTTTAGAATGACCACAGAAGGGTAGTAAAAGATCTATGTTTTCACAATGTCACTTGACTTCTGGTTTATATGTGGGGTGTTGGAGGACACAGATAGAAAAAGTCATTTTATTGATCTGGGTGTCAAATATTCACAGTTAAATGTGGGTGAAGTTATGACGTTTATGCTTATTATCTCATTGCAAAAAAAAAGTTTTAGATGACAGTGTCTGAAACAGTATAACAAAGATAACTACTCAATGCATAAATATGTCATAATCACTTTAATCAGGCACTACTTTTATCCCCACTGTATTCTAGACACCCCTGCATTTAATAATTGTCCCCTGTTTCTAAGAGATCAATAGTTCCTATTTTCTGAGGACTTATTTTTAGGATAAAACACATTACGGTCCCCAACCTCCTAACACATGCCACAGTCATAATTCTAATATCCATTTTTGAGAAATATGTAAATGCATATGGATGCCCCAGTACTTATAATAACTTCACAGGTTGGAAGTCACTGATTTGTCCATACAGCCTGTGAAAACCACTGGACTCTAAAGTTTCTTAAGCAAAGACCATGTCTTATTAATCTTATTAAACACAGTGTCTGCAATATAGTTGATGCTTAATAAGTGTTTTTTGATAGATTATCAAATATTCTTATTCAACAGAGGGTAAGCTAGAGAACAAATAATCTGAGTAAGGTCTTCACTCTTCTTTATGGTGAGAGTAGGGTTGGGTGGCTGGTTGCCTAAGTTTGTGATAGTGATGGGAGAAAATGATATTTATTCAATTAACAAACATTTATATTGTGCTTACTATATAGTGCTTTCTATAAGCCTGGCAGAATTCTAATTATCTTCCAAATATGATTAACCTTCATTATGATCCCATTAAATACTATTTTTTATTGTTGTTTTCCCTATTTTAAAATTAGGAAATTAAGGACAAAGAGGAGGATCTGTTGATTTTATCAACAAAAATATTTAGTCTTTTTATACCATTACTAGAGGCCCGGTGCACAAAAATTTGTGCACTCGGGGGGCGGGGGGAGGGGGGTCCCCCAGCCCGGCCTGTGCCCTCTCGCAGTCTGGGACCCCTCGGGAGATAACGACCTGCTGGCTTAGGCCTGCTCCCGGGTGGTAGAGGGCAGGCCCAATCCCTAAGTGCAGCCCCTGGTCAGGCTCAGAGCAGGGCCAATTGGGGAGTTGGGGGGCCGCCCCATCATGCACAGAGCAGGGTGGATCAGGAGGTTGCGATGCCACCCTCAGTCACGCTCAGGGTAGGGCCGATTGGGGGGTTGGGGCACCGCCCCCCGTCACACTCAAGGCAGGGTCGATGGGGAGGTTGCGGCGCCACCCCCTGTCACGCACAGAGCAGGGCCGATCAGGGGGTTGGGGCGCTGCCCCCTGTCACTCACAGAGCAGGGCCAATCAGGGGGTTGGGGTGCTGCCCCCTGTCACTCACAGAGCAGGGCCCATCAGGGGGTTGGGGAGCTCCCCCCTGTCACTCACAGAATAGGGCCGATAGGGGAGTTGGGGCACCGCCCCCTGGCACACTCAGGGCTGGGCCTGTGGGGGCGGGGTTTGGGGCACCTCACCCTGTCACACACAGAGCAGGGCCGATCAGGGGGTTGGGGAGCTCCCCCCTGTCAAACACAGAGCCACAGGGCAATCAGGGGATTGGGGAGCTCCCCCCTATCAGGCACAGAGCAGGGCTGATCAGGGGGTTGGGGCGCCTTCCCCTATCACGAACAGAGCAGGGCGGATAGGGAGGTTGTGGCCCCGCCCCCTGTCACACACAGAGCCGCAGGGCGATCAGGGGGTTTGGGCGCTGCCCCCTGTCACGCTGATCCAGGTGCCTGGAGCCTCGCTGCTCCACTGATCCCGGTGCTGGGAGGCATATTATCCTTTAACTATATAGAATAGAGGCCTGGTGCATGGGTAGGGGCTGGCTGGTTTGCCCTGAAGGGTGTCCTGGATCAGGGTGGGGGTCCCCACTGGGGTGCCTGGCCAGTCTGGGTGAGGGGCTGAGGGCTGTTTTCTGGCTGGTGAGTGACTAAAGCTTCCAACCCCTCCTTGTTTTCTTTCTTTTTTTTTTATTCTGGGCCAGCTTTAGCTCTGAGGCCTCGCTGCTGAAAACATCGATACAATGTTTCGGTCTGGCTGGATTTCAGTCCGGCTGGTTTCTGGTGTTTTGTTTAGCTTCTTATTTGCAACATAGTACATAGTTGCTTAGAGTTGCTGCTGAGAAGCCGGCAAGTGAGGCGGGGAACGTTGGAGTCCTCCTTCACTGCAGCAAGCAAGCCTCCCTGCTCGCTTCAGTGCATGGCTGCCGGCCGCCATCTTGGCTGACAGTTAATTTGCATATACACACTGATTAGCCAATGAAAAGGGTAGCGGTCGTACGCTAATTACCATGTTTCTCTTTTATTAGTGTAGATTATACCATCTTGTATGTATGTGTGTGTGATTTAGACTTATGGGAAATAATGGCTGAATTTGTTGATGATCTGGGAATCAGATGAAGCCTAAGTGTGTTTTTGTAAGGGAGATGTCCAGATTTCCCCAAAAATTCATCAGTTGTAAAATAGCTTATCTGGGGTAGGGATGGGAGGATTCCAGGGCTACGCATCTTAGATTCCAATTTTAAGATAAATTGTTTGAACAGTGACTTACTCCATAGAAGTTCACACCAAGAGTTACCAAACAGCTTAATAGATGTGGTGATTCATAAAATACTCTCACTTATTTAGCAACATAAGGTATTTCAAAATGTCATATTCCAATCATTTTCCCAGACACCTGCTCAAGTAATTCAGCCTGTCAGAATATTAGATTATAAGGACAAGTGGAAACCTTGAAGAACAAATTCTAAAACATGGCACAATAGCCTTGGCCAGAGTGGCTCAGTTGGTTGGGCGTTGTCCTGTGCACAGAAGGGTTGCCAATTTGATTCCCAGTCAGGGCACATGCTCAGATTGTGGGCTCAATCCCCAGTTGGGAGTGTGCAAGAGGCAGCCAATCAATGTTTTACTCTCACATCGATGTTTCCCTCTCCTTCCACTCTCTCTAAAAATTAATATAAAATCTTTAAAAAATAAATACAATAAAAGATGTTACAACAAGAGTTAAAGCAAACAGATCTGAGGGTATTAGTTGACCACCAAGTTCAAAAGATGCCAAAAATATAACAAGAATTTTAAAATAATAATGCCATTTTAAAATAAATTGATAAATGTATAGTGTCTGGTTTGTGGGGGATGATGAATTTACATTTGAAGTATGGGTTTTAATTCATGCACCTTATTTTAAAAGAGGAAAATGACAGATTTTGATTACTCACAAAAAAGTATGCTAGGGAAGACAAGTCATCTCTAACTTGAAACAATTAAAGGAGTGGAAGATATTTGGTTTGATAAAGGACTATCTAGAAAGTTCACAACAGTTGTCTTAGAATATCTGAAAGAGACTGCAGTGAGGGATAAATATTTTCACTGCAGGGCTCTGCCTTTCTAGCTCTGAAATACACCTTCATCTCCTTATTTCTACTGCTTTGCCCTAAAATGCCTTCGTATTGCAATAATTTTCTAATTAGTGTCCCTGCATCTCATCTCGTATTTCTCCCACATAAACCCTTCACAGCATACTAAAATTATATTTCCAAAACACAAATCTTATTGTGACATTTCCTGGTTTAAAAGCCTCCTAGTAGCCCAGCAGTGCACACAGAGCAAGCATGAACCCATCATCTTTACAAAGTATCAGACTTTAATCCATGTTCCCATCCTGCTACGCCTCTCCTACCCCGACCCCCAATCATCTCTCCTGAAACCTAATCTTAGCTTTCTTAGGACTAATCACTCTAAAGAACTTTGTACTTCTAAACTTGTTTTCCTTAACCTCACTGTTCTTTCTCTCTGTTTGGAATTCTCCACCCTCCATTCCTTCGGAACCAGCTACAATGTGTCATCTCTCCCATGAAACCTACCCTTCTCCCAAAAGTCAACATTCATGGTGTGGAGCCTGCTCCTCAGAGTACCCCTTGCACTTTGTACATAATTAATTACCAGGTTATTGTTAGAAATTCATGTGCAAGTCTTTCCGCTTTGCCAAATCTTCAACTTCTCAAGTTGGTGTCTTTATGATCTGTGACAAAGCCTGGGTCAAGACCACAACTCAATTATTTTTTTTGTTGAGTCAAGGAATTTTTTCACTATAACAATACCATTGATGATGATATCAATAATAATAGCTACCATTCTAAGCATCTAGAACAGTGGTTCTCAACCTTCCTAATGCCGCGACCCTTTAATACAGTTCCTCATGTTGTGGTGACCCCAATTTCATTGTTACAAATTGAACATAATTAAAGCATAGTGATTAATCACAAAAACAATATGTAATTATATATGTGTTTTCCGATGGTCTTAGGCAACCCCTGTGAAAGGATCATTCGACCTCCAAAGGGGTCGCGACCCACAGGTTGAGAACCACTGGTGCCAAGCGATGTCTTAGGAACTATACACATACCATCTTGATCCACACAACCTTGGGCAGTAGGTTATCTTCAAATAAAGAATCTGAGAGTACAAGAGATAAAGAGGCCTGCCAAAGATCAAACAACACATGGATGGTACAACTCGGATTTGAAAAGAAGTCTCTCTGACTCTAAAATACATATCCCAAGCCACACACCAAACTGCCTCCTTTAAATATCCAAAAAAGTCAGAAGCATCCAGTTGGTTCCATGACTTCCTCTGGAGGTTTGCTTTCAACCTTTGAAAGTGAGTATTTCTTTCGCAGAAGTATTTTAGAAAGATAACATCACACTTTGGACGATGGGACTCTACATAGATATAGCACTGAGCAGGTGTGGCTTGGAAGGGCACTAGCCAGTTCTCCCTCTTTGAATAATCCCCGTCAGCACTCCCTTAGATACCCGGATATTTACATTCTCTAAATAGAACCAGGATACCAATAAATGCATAGTTTCCAGACACATGCTTTAGCTGAATTTGCCCTCTCACCAGGCTGATGCTCCAAGTCACTCCTGGAGAGAAAGACTGTAGCTGCTACTGACTTGCACAGCTAGGCTATCCGATTAGTAGCAGCTCTAAGGACACCTTCATGACTAGCATTCATGGAAAAAACAAGTTTTATAAGAAGAGCACAAAAACATAGAATATTTGTGTTTGGGTCTCTGCTTAATGTTGATTATATACATTCTGTCTTGCTGTCTGCTCATCTTCCACGGATAGCATCCTTTCTGAATCAACCATGGACTTACGAGGACCATAGACTCCTGCTTGTGTTCTTGGCTATTTGAAAGCGTAAGAAACATTCTGAAGCTGTTTACTGAAAAATGGCTTACCGTTTGCTTATCTTGCTACCATGGGATATGTGCAAGGAGAAGTTTAATGCATTTATCTTCCCCTCTGGCTGCATCTTGCCATCTGTGGCACATCCAAGGGGACCAGAGAGGTCTGCATCCATAATGATCACCCTTTAATATTCTGGATGCTACTGTAGAAACCAATAGATTCGAGAGAGAACTGAAGTCCAGGGAAATATATGGGTAAATTCAGCTCAGTTACCTTCCTTTAGATGGCTTGCCTGAAGTAGAACATCCTAAAATTTACAGGTTTGTACGTGACATGTTTTAAAATAGCTCTAGATATGTGGCCGGCTAAGTTCAAAAAAGTGGAACGTCAAAGGTGACTCAGCCTAGCTGAAGCAACAAAAGTTTAATTCAGAACATAATTTGCTTTTCTTATTTGCACACTGCAGTTCTGGGGAATAAAAACCATTATGGAATCAAAGGACAATTTGCTTTTTTTGTTGTTGTTGTTCTGCACTGAAATTTTAAAGCCTTTTTCAAAAGAACATAAACAGATGAATGATACCAGATTCAGTGCAGCTTAAAACTAAGTACCTTGGGCTCTTTCCCATGATAAACAGAAACCAATTTTGGCTCCCTGCCCCCAAGCACAGTTCTGTGTGTACTCAGTGAGACGGAGCCCTTCCTTGTCTGGGGAAGGAAGTCCAGGCAGACATGGCTAGCAATTCTCAGAGAGATTGGGGATTTAAAAGATATTCAGTTATGAATGTTTCCATCTTTTCCTCTAAAACAAAATTTCTCACTGCCTCTTAGGTCTCTGTCTCTCCAAACTTTGAAAGGTGATTTTGAGCCTGTCAGGGAAGTGTCTGGGCCTTTCTATGTATTTGGGGGGGGTGGAGGGAATATCACTGGGGAGATCAGACGAAACCACATATACGCTCAAAGGACAATAAAGGAGAAGCATTAATCGAGTGAGGGCGACAGTGAAGAATCCAAGAGCCAAACAAAATGTGCTTCTGTAAGAGTTTTTGTAGAATGTGGATTATAAGTTGTGGACACAGAGGTTTGGAGGACAGCAGCAGAGTGTGAGGATATCGATATGAATTATGAACTAAATGCCTTAGACCTTGTTCAAGAAACACTAGTAATAGGTGGGGTGATGTTCACAGAGGAGAACTGGAGGGAAAGGGTGGCTGCGGGCAGGGAGAATGGTACCGGCGTGGTGGAAAGAGGTGCTTCTTCCCTCGTGGTTATGACAATTCATAAGAACTTTCTCATCTCCAAACATGAAAGACCATAAACAAAAATGAATATTTTCCATATAATCACATTCTTTTTTTTGTTGTTGTTGATCCTCATTCGGTGATATTTTTCCATTGATTTTTAGGGAGAGTGGAAGAGACAGGGAAAAACAGAGAGAAACTTCGAGTTGGGAGAGGAGCATGCAAAGGAGTACATGCCCTTGACTGGAATCGAACCCTGGACCCTTCAGTCTGCAGGCCAACAATCTATCCACAGAGCCAAACCGGCTAGGGCTAACACATTCTTTATTGAATCTCTAAAACCCATTTGTGATTATTTTCACCCTCACATTGTTCTACTATAAATGCTTGTCAGTTAGAATCCTCAATTTCCCACTCTACCTTGCTATCGGAGGTAGGATTGTGACAGAGTTTGGGCCAATGAGCTATCATCCGAAGTCCTGGGTATTTCTTCCTCAAATCAAAAGGCAAAACCTAGTGCTGCAAACGTAAGGTGAAATTTTTATTCTCCAACCCTCAGACAGGAAATATAAGGTTTAAGAATGCATAGTAAGAGTGGAGGAGCTGAGGAAGGAAACAGCTTCAGTTCCTCATTGCATCATTGAACCACCACAGCAGCCCTGTATTCCCAACTTTTAACTGCTGCTACATGTGACAAATAAAACCTTGTTTAAGCCCTAGAAATAGAATTTCCTGTTACTCACTATCAAATGAATTTATAACCATACACCTTGAACTCATTAGGGATGCCATTTATTCCCTCACTTGTGTCACTGACTTATCCTCCCATAGGCGTGACATAACTTTCCAGGTTCTCATGTCTCCTTTTGCAACTCACAATGCCTTTCTGAATTTGGAGCAAAACCTCCATTTTTCACAGGTTATGTATTAATATCCAAAGTCCCATATTATTTGCCACATTCTTCCAAAGGTATGCCTTATTGTCTATTAAATCATAAAATCATATTTAGTTCCAAATTAATACTATGTCCTTTGAAAGTCAAGTTTGCATTTTCTAATAAAATCCCTATTTATATTTAGCCAAATCAGTTTACATTCTAGCATTTTGACCATAACAAATATACTGGCAATATGCTAAAGCTATTCTTTTAATCCATATTCCCTTCTTATTTCAGACCTTTTAAAAACATATTGCTATATTATGAGATGTTGTGATATTTGTTTATGATTTTTTTACTCAAATGATCTGTCTTAGTCTAGCTTCCAGAACAAAATACTTAGAGTGTCTTGAACCACTGCTTACTCATTAATTGTCTACTTAGCAAGAATTCTGTAGCCTGGCGATTGCAGGGTGGCTTTGGCAGCTCAACAATATGAGACAGGGCACTAGCTTTTTCCATTGCTCTAATTCTTCATTCCTTATGTGTTTGTTTTCATCCTGTTTGTCACCTCTTGGTCCCATAATAGTGGCCATAGGCCTAGGTATGACAGATTTGCATTCATCTAATAGCATCCAAGATGGAAGAGAAGGGGAAGAGGGCTTAAAAGACATCCTCCTTAAACAAGTCTTTCTTTCATTAAGGAGGAACTTAATTTACAGATGTCCTTTAGTACAACTAAAGGACTTTCTCATTAGGAAATCAACCCAGAACAATCTTTGCAAGGGGCAAGAGAAGTAGTGCCGTTATTGGCCAGTGGTCGGCAAACTCATTAGTTAACAGAGCCAAATATCAACAGTACTTCTTCAAAATATACTTGCCCAGGCTGAAAACCGACTTCTGCGCATGGGCCACAAAGTGTCAATCGCACTGTATGTGCGCCTGCACGTGGTATTTTGTGGAAGAGCCACACTCAAGAGGCCAAAGAATCGCATGTGGCTCACGAGCCGCAGTTTGCCGACCACGGGTAGACTAAGCATGACATGCCCCTTTGTGTTAGGCACAGTGGCATATGGGCTCTGTTAACAAAGGAAACATATCCAAGGCCAAGCAGCCAGTTATAAACTTACAGAACCAGCTATGAACCTCTCTTGTCAGATCATTGTAATGTTATTCACTGTCCTCCACCATATTATTATATCCTTACCAGAAGTTAACTATCAACAATAAATTATTGTTATGTAAGCTTATTTTTTTTTTAAAGACCAGAGATAGCAATCACCTTAAGCATGGCAACTCTAAAAGACCTCAATGGTTATAAAATGAAAACCCATGTAATAAATGTATTTTTCCTCATTCATTCACTGATTCATTCAATGAATTTTTACGTAATAGCTACTATGTACCAAACTCTGTTCCAGGAATTTAATATTTAACAAAGAAAACAACAAAAACAAGGGGGTGCTAATAAAAGAAGAATAAAATAAATAATAAACATTAACTAATATTAAGCTTCTTTCTGTGGGAGATGTTTTTTTATTGATTTCTGAGAGGAAGGGAGAGGGAGAGAGGGATAGAAACATCAATGATGTGAGAGAATCATTGATTGGTTGCCCCCTGTCTACTGGGGATAGAACTCACAATCCTGGCCTATGCCCTGGCCAGGAATTCAACCATAACCTCCTGGTTCATGGTTCCGATGCTTGACCACTAGGCCACATGGACCAGGCCTGGGGGAGGATTTTGATTCCTGCATTTTTTTACCTCAAGTTTGGCCATGTTATTTGTTTTAGCTAATGAAATGTCAGTGCTTTTTCTGAGCAGAAGTTTCAGCTGCATCTCTTTTCTCTCTACCAAGAGAAAGGCAATTCAGCATGAAATATTCAGAATGAAAAAGACACTAAGAACAGGTTCAGTTAGTCTATGGCGGTGTACTCACCAATTGTGCCGCTGGACCTGTGAGATAAACAATGACACTGGCTCACCAATTGATGATGTCAGTGTTCACATTGACATGTAAAATATAAGGGGAAATTTTAAATTGACTATTCCTATATAGAAAGGACTCTGAGCATTCTTGCTACAGTTGTTTTTATCATGTATTTTATTACTATATGTCATATACTGTATGGCAAAAATCTAAAACAGTTTTGGGATATTTTTGGTTTGTTTTTACAATAGTTTGCAATAAACATTTTTGGCTTCATTAAACAATGACCCATATTCTAGACCCACACAATTTAGTCTGTTCTAGATTTTGTTTATGTTTAATAATAAAATTTATCTATAGATATAAAAGCCTAAGCGACCATTACAACCAAATGACTGGAACAACTGGAATAACCAGAACGACCAGTTGACCAGTCTCTATGATGCATACTGACCACCAAGGGGCAGACACTCAATGCAGGAGCTTCCCCCTGGTGGTCAGTGCACTCTTACAGCCAACCTCCCGTGGCCCCTCACCCCTGACAACCACCCAATCGGCCCCAATGGGGAGGAGGGGGAGCCAGCCAGCCAACCTCCAATGGCCCCTCCCCACCCGCCAGCTGGCCAACTCTGTGGCCCTTTCCCCCCCAACCCGGCCGGGCAGCCCCCTGATCGCCCTGATGGGGG
>NW_005871392.1:837702-839955 GCF_000147115.1 Myotis lucifugus
TGTTTGCCCCTGATGGGGGGGCTGCCAGCCAACCTCCCGTGGCCCTTCCCCCCATCCCCCCACTGGCCAACCTCCCGCAGCCCCTCGCCCCCTGCTGGCTGGCCCCCGGATAGTCCCCGATCGCCGGCCAGGCCAAGGGAGCCCACCCATGCACGAATTCATGCACTGGGCCTCTAGTGTTTTAATAATTTTTTAAAAAGAGCACTGAGTTTCCATTCCGAAAGAAAGTTGATATTAAGTGTAGAATCTACACAAACTGTCATTGGCATTTACCATCTTCCAAGGAGATATCAATAGTAACACAGGTCACATGAAAAACAAAAGACAAAAATCTAATGACAGTATTAGGGCCTATTGCAAGTGAGTTGATATTTAAAGAAGATTGTCCTGCAAAATGGTTTTATAGGTGTCCTGCCAAATATGGGTTTATAGATCACAAAATGAAGAATGCCTTTTCTTTTAGATCAATGTTAGTTATTTTAAATTACTTTTTCTCATCTTCCATTTCAAATTTTCTTATGGTTTAACAGTTGCAGAGTTTTTTGAATAATTAAGTGAGGTTGCTGCTATATGAGTGTCATCAAATTTTTCAAATAGAAAATCAGTAATGGTTGTGTTACTTTATTCATCTAGTTCAAAGTAAAGCTATATAAAAAATCCTTTTTTTATTTTTCAATTACAGTTGACATTTGATATTATTAGTTTCAGCTATACAACATAGTAGTAAGACATCTATATAATTAAGAGAGTGATCTCCCCAACATGTCTAGTACCTACTTGGCACCATGCATAGTTATTACAATATTATTGACTATAATCCCTATGCTATATTTTACATCCTTGTGAATATTTTGTAACTGCCAATTTTTACTTCTTAATCCCTTAACTCTTTCATCTTCAAAATAAAGCTTTTAAAATTTTATCCCTTTGAAGGTATAATTTCTAACAATTTCAAATACTACTTGGTTAAGTGCAACAATAAACATAAAATTATTTGTTTTTTAGTAAAATCTTGAGTGCATATTTTGGGACTGCAGTATAATTGTAATGAAAAACAAAACAAAACAGTTTTCTTACTAGTTAAGATCCTTGTGAGGTATAAATATATTTGAATTGATTGTGGAATATACAAATTTCACAATGACTAAAGACATAGTGTGTGTGTGTGTGTGTGTGTGTGTTTACTGATGCCCTACAAGGCAACTAAAGACACACAACAGGGAGATATGGCTTTATGCCTTAATGTAATTTGCAACCTAGTGTGGGATATATATGATTAAATGGGCAATTATAACAAAAAGGGAAGTACCACTTGTGTGAGAAAATATACATGGACCACTTTAACTTCAGACTTGGGAGAGGACCAAGGTCAGAGAACTTCTCTGAATAAAGTAATGTCTCCAATAAGAATACACACATGCTAGCCAATTAGCCAAAGTCACAAGACATATGAAATCCAGAAGGTTGTAGAAAGATAGATCTCATTATACACTGTAAGACTTATAAGAAGCTATGGTGCATAGTGTAGGGGGAGAGTAGGGGTGGGCATGGGAACATTATAAAAGGCATGACTAGGGGTGGGAATAAAAAGGCAGGCTTCTAAATTTCATTAATCATGCTACTAATTAAAACTTCATCAGACACTCAACTCCTCCCAGGACTGAACTGAAATTATAATTAAAATATAGAGCAATCAACCTGAATAACCATCTGAAAACATGCTAAAGAGGTCTTATAACCAAGGATTTACAGAAGAAGCCACATCAAGACAGGTAGGAAGGGCAGAGACATGAAAATGTCTGGCCCCACTCCCACCCACAAGCAGTGGCTGAGATTCCAGAGGAATATCCCCTGAGGAGTGTGGAGTTTCAACCCCACACCAGGATCCCAAGTCCAGAGCAATAGAACTGGGAAGAGGTGCCCACACAACATCTGCCTATGAAAATCAGTGGGGATCCTAGCCAACTGGGAGAGACAAGACCTACTAGAGACGCAGGCACCCTCTTAAAGGGCCAATGCACAAAATCTCATTTGCAGCCACTCAACCTGGACTCTGGCAGAGAGAGGCAAAACAGACAAGTCATGTGAAGAGAAACTGGGGTTTGTGGCTCTGGGGAGAGAGATGAGAGGACTGCCACTGTTGGGAAGGAGCATGCCCCTCAATACAGCATCAGCCTAGAGCAGTGGTCGGAAAACTGGTGCTCACGAGGCAACATGCGGTTCTTTTGGCCCTTGGAGTGTGGCTTCTTCCAC
>NW_005871392.1:840216-873200 GCF_000147115.1 Myotis lucifugus
CAGAATGAGCTGCCGAAATGGTACATGGAGAACCTTATGTAACAAGGCTGACCCCACTTTTCAAGAGAGGGTTTAGACCAGCCGTGGGCAAACTTCGGCCCGCAGGCCGGATCCAGCCCGTTTGAAATGAATAAAACTAAAAAAAAAAAAAAGACCGTACCCTTTTATGTAATGATGTTTACTTTGAATGTATATTAGTTCACACAAACACTCCATCCATGCTTTTGTTCCGGCCCTCCGGTCCAGTTTAAGAACCCATTGTGGCCCTCGAGTCAAAAAGTTTGCCCACCCCTGGTAGGACATGGGCCACTTTCCCCTCACACACCAGACTGGTTCAGAGCCCTCGCTTCATAGCCAAATCTTGGTCTGTGTAGGCCTAATCAACTCTGCTGACTTCACCCTGATGACTCCCTGAGACCGCACCCCACCACAAAGTATGCAAGCACCTACTGGGTGGCAGCTAGACTTGGTATACCCTGGGATATATTCTGACTGGCCTCAAGTCCAGGCACCAAGTTTGAACCTGTATAGATCTGGTGAATACCATTCACCCCTACCTGGTGACTCACTGAGACCCTACATCATGAAATTCAAGTATTATCAGAGGCTCTTTCAGTGACAGCCTAACAGGCAGCCAGCAGGCAAAGGCAGGCAGAAGCAGATATTGAGATTCCTTGGGACTTTTGAGAACCTGCTCCTGTGCCCAATGCTGATGAAAGCCAGCCTTGGTGCACAGCTTAATCCTTTCCCCACACACCCAGACCCAGCAGAGGCAACCACACACTGTGGATCACTCTGTAGCTCCAAACAGGTTGCATAAGGCTAGTCACAGGCAGTGTCTGATATTGGCCTCACCTGATTTCTTCCCAAAAGGCCCAAGAACCAACATACCCAGTGGCCAACTTCAGACATCAGAGCAAAATCCAATTAACTTCACAAGTGGCATACCCATAGGGATATCTCAGCAGGTACCAGACCCTGCTGAGGTAATTTACAGTCCATGTGGTCAGCACCAACACAGCAGCTGTACACTGTGGTCAGGGTTGATCCTCACAGCCTGCCAGCCGAAGGGTTGACCGCAGCACAAATGGGCCAAAAGCAATCAAGACTCAATCAAGACTTATGGGAGAGCCCTCATAACCAACACAAGTGACATTCCTTGAGCACCCAGTGCCAGTAATCAAAAAGACTATACCTCTGGGTCCCACAGGACACATGTTACATAAGGCCACCTTACTAAAACTGGGAGTGATAGCAGATATACTTGATACATAAAAATAAGCAAAAGAGGCAGCCAAAATGGGGAGAAAAAGAAACATGCCCCAAATAAAAGAACTAAAGAAATCTCCAGAAAAAAAGAGGTAAATGAAAAGGAAGCAAGCAATTTACTAGATATAGAGTTGAAAAGAATGGTTATAAGGATGTTCAAATAACTTAGTGATAACTACAAGAAACTTAGTGAGAACTACAGCAGCATGAAACAGGACATAGAAACCATAAATAAACTAGTTAGAAATGAAGAATACAATATCTGAAATGAAGGAATAAATTGTATGTTGGAAGAAGCAGAGGATCAAAAGAGTGATTTGGAAGAAAAAGTAGCAGAACACACCCAATAAGGCAGCAAAAAGAAAAAAGAGCTAAAAAAAATGAGGATTGAGAACCAAGATAGCAGCATAGGTAAATGCTGATACTTGCTGCCTGCCACAACTACATCAAAATTACAATTAAAATACAGAATAACCATAATTCAGAACTTCCTGAAAGCTGGCTGACTGGAAGTCCTACAACTAAATAAGTAAAGAAGAAAGTACATCGAAAATGGTGGAAGGGGCAGAGGTGCGGAACAAGGTGATCTGATATGCATGGTGTGGTGTTTTTCAATTAGGAGGGGTATCTTGGCTGCAGAGGCCTCCTGTGAGAAGTCAGGGATTCCCAGCCCCATACCAGTCCCCAAGCCCAGGGCTTCAGAGCTGGAAAGAGACATGCCCCTAACTTCAGGCTATAAACATGAGCAGGGATTGTTGCTGAGTGACATAGAGGCAGCTGGAGACCCAGGAAGTTCTACTTAAAAGGCCAGTGCATGAACTTACTTGGACTTGCTCCCTCTGGGATCCAGCACTGGGGTGGCAGCATGGGGGGACCCAGGAACATATTAGGAGGAACTGGATTGTCTGGCATCAGGACAGGAACTTGGGGATGGCTTTCACCCCAGTGGGGGTGCTCGCAAGGATCATTGTTCTGTGCTGGGACATCCCCTGTAGCAGACCTGATTGGCAACCATATCTGAGTCTCTATCAACCTGGCTCACACTGTTCACTTCACCCTGGTGATTCCCTGAGATCCTGCCTCACCCATTTTGCAGCCCCATCCAAGATGTTTGCAGTGGCTTTTCCATATAAATGGCCTGTCCTGGCTCAGGCTTCAAACTTTCCTAAAATCTCTCAAGCTAGCAGCAGCTGGCATCAGTATGCCCCATACTATCTCAGACCTGGCACTAGCACCAGCCTGCCTTGCTTCACAGATTGGCCACACCTGTGCACTTCCAATCTCAATACAAGTAGCAGCCACCTGCAGATTGCTCTGTAGCCCTAACTGGGTGGCCTCAGGCAGTGGCTGACTTTGTACCTCCGGGAGGCCCCAGAGCCAGTGCACCTGGTGGACAGCTTCAGATCATACCAGATTAGAACTCTACATATCTAAGAGTGACACACTCAAGGGGCAGACTCAGTGAGACCAGAGCCCCACTGAAGCAAGCCCTGCTCCATAGGAGTGTCTCCTGCACAGCAGCTTTTCCTCACAACCAATTGGCCTGGAGGTCAATGCCTCCCAGTGACTCCAACAGTAATCAATGCTCAACTACAACAAGACTATGCACACAGTCCACATAGGGGTGCACCTAGAGTGCCCAGCTCAGGTGACTGGGGAGGCTGAGTCACTGAGCCCTAGAGGACACCTTCTACAGAAGGCCACTCTACCAATTCTAGGAGACATAGCAGTTCTAGCTAATACATCAAAACAAACACAAGAAAGCAGCTAAAATGTGGAGACAAAGCAATGTGTCACAAATGAAAGCAGAGAAGAAATCTCCAGAAAACAAACAAACAAAAAACTAAATGAAATGGAAGCAAGCAAATTACCAGATGCAGAGATCAAAACAATGGTTATAAGGTTGTTCAAGGACCATAATGAGAGCTTCAAGGGACTTAGTGAGAATTTTAACGATTTACTGAGAATTTCAAAGACATGAAAAAGAACTAGTCAGAAATTAAGCATACATTACCTGAACTAATGAATAATTTAGAGGGATTAAACAGTAGAGTAGAGGATTTCAAGAATTAAATCAATGATGTGGAATATGAGGAAGCAAAAATCACCCAATCAGAAGAGCAAAAATAATCCAAAAATATGAAGATAGTATAAGGAGCCTCTGGGACAACTTCAAGCATACCAACATTTGTATTATGGGGGTGGTGCCAGAAGGAGAATAGAGAGAGCAAGATATTGAAAACCTATTTGGAGAAATAATAGCATAAAACTTCCCCTATCTGGTGAAAGAAATAGACTTTCAAACCCAGGAAAGACAGAGAGTCCCAAACAAGAGGAACCCAAAGAGACCCACACCAAGGCACATCATAATTAAAATGCCAAGGGTTAAAGACAAAGAGAGAATCTTAAAAGCAGCAAGAGAAAAACAGTTAGTTACATATGAGGGAGCGCTCCTATGACTGTCAGTTGATTTCTCAACAGAAATTTTGCAGGCCAGAAGGGAATGGCAAAAAATATTCAAAGTGATGAATAACAAGGAACTACAACCAAGATTACTCTACTAGAAAAGCTATCATTTAGAATTGAAGGTTAGATAAAGAGCTTCCCAGACAAGGTAAAGCTAAAGGAATTCATCATCACCAAACCAGTATTACATGAACTGTTGAAGGCTATTCTTTAAGAAGAGGAAGAAGAAGGAGAAGAAGAAGAAGAAGAAATTATGAACAATTAAATGTCAATAAATACATATCTATCAACAATTGAATCTAACATCAAAATAAATTAACAAGGAATCTAATGAACAAAATAAACTGATGAATAAAATAGAACCAGAGTCCTGGAAACATGGAACAGACTGACAAATCTCAGAGGAAAGAGGGCAGGGAGAGATTAACCAAAGATCTTATATGCATAAATGCATTACCTATGGACACTGACAGTAGGGTGTTGAAGGCCTGGGGTGGGGCAGAAACTGGGTGGAGATGGTAAATGGGGGGATGAAGGGGGACATATATAATACTCTCAATAATAAAGATTTTTTTAAAAATAAAGATAGTTTAAGAGACATTTGGGATAGCATGAAGCATAACGACATCCACATCATAGAAGTACCAGAAGGAGAAGAGAGTGAGCAAGGGTTTGAGAACAATTTGAATAAATAATGATAGAAAACTTCCCTAACTTCATGTAGGAATTGATCCATGAGTCCACAAAGTCCAGAGTCCCAACAAGATGAATCCAAAGAGGCCCACACCAAGACACATCATAAGTAAAATGGCAAATGTTAAAGGCAATGAAAGCACCCTAAAATCAGCAAGGGAAAGACAGTTAGTTACCTACAAGGGAGCTTCCATAGGACTGTCAACTTACTTCTCAAAAGAATCATTTTAGACCAGAAGTGATTGGTATGAAATATTCAAAATGAGAAAAAGCATGGTCCTAGAACCAGACTGCTTTATCCAGCAAGGCTATCATTTAAATTGAAGGAGAAATCGAAAGTTTTCCAGACAAGAAAAAGTTAAAGGATTGTGTTGCTACCTTTTTGAACAAGGAGGAGGAGGAGGAGGAGGAGGAGGAGGAGGAGGAGGAGGAGGAGGAGGGGGAGGAGGAAAGAAAAAAAAAGAGGACTTTAGTTAAAATAATAAAATGGCAATAAATACATACTTACCAATAATATTTTTAAATGTAAATGGATTAAATGCTACAATCAAAAGACATAGAGTAGCAGAATGGATAAGAAAACAAACAAGACCCATCTATATGGTGTCTACAAGAGACCTACCTCAGAATGAAAGATACACACAGACTAAAAGTAAAGAAATGAAAAAAGATATTTTATACAAAAACAAAAAAAAACAAAGCTGGGGTAGCAATACTTATATCTGACACAATAGACATTAAAACAAAGGCTATAGTAAGTGAAAAAGAAATGAAAAAAGGAACGATCTAAAAAGAGGATATAACTCTTGTAAACATTTATGCACCTAACATAAGAGCTCCTAAATATGTTAAGCAAATCTTATGGACATAAAGAGGGATGTTGACAGTAATACAGTCATAGTAGGGGATTTTAACACTCCATTGACATCAATGGATAGATATTCCAGACAGAAAATCAACAAGGAAACAGCATCCTTAAAAGACACACAAGATGGACATAATTGATATCTTCAAAGCATTTCACCCAAAAGCAGCATGGAACAAGTGCACATGGAACATTTTCTAGCATAGACCATATGTAAGGACACAAAACAAGTCTCAATAAATTTAAGAAGATTGAAATCATCTCAAGCAACTTCTCTGACCATAATAGTATGAAACTAAAAATCAGTCCAAGAAAAAAAGCTGAAAAACACACAAAGACCTGGAGGCAAAATAACATGTTACTAAACAATGAATGGGTTAAAATGAGATCAAGGAATAAATCCATAGATACCCTGAAACAGATGAAAATGAGAACACAACAACTCAAAAATCTATGAGACACAGAGAAAGCAGTTCTAGGTGGGAAATTAGTAGCATTTCAGGCCTACCTCAAGACACAAGAAAAATATCAAATAAAAAAATCTAACTATACACTTAAAGAAACTAAAAGAAGAACAACAAACAATACTCAAAGTGAGTAGAAGGGAGAAAATAATAAATATCAGAACAGAAATAAGTGAAATAGAGTCAAGAAAACAATACAAAAGATCAATGAAAATAAGATCTGGTTCTTTGAAAAGATAAACAAGATTAGTAATCCTTTAAGGACACTCATCAAGAAAAAAAGTGACAGGACTCAAATAAAATCAGAAGTGAAAGAGAAGTAACAACTGACCCCAAAAATGTACAAAGGATTGTAAAAAATATTATTATAATTATATGCCAACAAATTGGACAACCTGGGCAAAATGGATCAATTCCTAGAAGCATATAATCTTCCAAAACTGAATCAGGAAAAGTCAGAAAATCTAAATAGACTTATTACAAGTAATAAAATTGAAGCACTAATAAAAATAAAATCCCAACAAAAGTCCTGGAGAATTTTACCAAACATTTAAAGAAGAACTAACACCTCTCCATATCAAACTATTCTAAAACATTCAAGAGGAGTGAAGACTCCAAAGCTCATTTAATGAGGCCAGCATTATCCTAATTTTAAACCCAGATAAAGACACTACAAAGAAAATTATAGGTCAATATCCCTGATAAACATAGCTGCTAAAATCCTCAACAAAATATTAGCAAACCAGATCCAGCAATACAATAAGAAGATCATATACCATGTTCAAGTGAAATTTATTCCAGGGATGCAAGGTTGGTACAATATCTAAAAATCAATAAACTTTATTCATCACATAAACAATATGAAGGATAAAAACACATGATCACCCTAACTGGTTTGGCTCAGTGGATAGAGCGCCGGCCTGTGGACTGAAAGGTCCCAGGTTCGATTCCAGTCAAGGGCATGTACCTTGGTTGCGAGCACATCCCCAGTAGGAGGTGTGCAGGAGGCAGCTGATCGATGTTTCTCTCTCATCGATGTTTCTAACTCTCTATCGCTCTCCCTTCCTCTCTGTAAAAAATCAATAAAATATATTTAAAAAAAACAAAACAAAACAAAAAATACATGATCATATCAATAGATGCAGAAAAAGCATTTTATATAATTCAGCATCCATTTATGATAAAAACATTCAGCAAAATGGGAATAAAGGGAACATACCTCAATGTAATAAAGGCCATATATGACAAAACTACAGCCAACATACTCAATGGGCAAAACTAAAAGCTATTCCCTTAATATTTGGAACAAGACAGAAAAGTCTGCTTTCACCCCTCTTATACAACATAGTACTAGAACTCCTAGCTATAGCAATCAGACAAGAAGAAGAAAGAAAAAGCATTCAAATTATAACAGAAGAAACAAACTGTCACTTTTTTGCTGATGACATTGTAATGTATACAGGGAACCCTAAAGATTCCACCAAATATCTACTAAAACTGATAAATGAATTCAGTAAATTAGCAGAATAAAAAGTAAATATCCAGTAATCAGTTTCATTTTTATACACCAATTATGAACCATCAGAAGGGAAAACAATCCCATCCACGATTGCTTCAAAAAGAATAGACTACCTAGAAATAAACTTAAGCAAGGATGTGAAAGGCCTGTAATTGGAAAACTATAAAACACTGAAGAAAGAAATTGAAGAAAATACAAATAAGTGGAAGCATATATCACACTCATGAATTGGAATAATTAACATCATTAAAATGTCCATACTACCCAAAGCAATCTATAGATTCAGTGCAATTCCTATGAAGATACCAATGGCATATTTCACAGAACTAGAAAAATATTTCAAAAATTTATATGGAACCACAGAAGAACCCAAATAATCATAGCAATCTTGAGAAAGAAGAACAAAGTTGGAGGAATCATGCTACCTGCTATCAAACTATTCTACAAGGCCATAGTAATCAAAACAGCATGATACTGGCATAAGAACATGAAACAAAACAGAGAGCCAAGAAATAAGCCCATGCCCTTATGGTCAATTAATATTTGACAAGAACATACAATGGGGTAAATGTAGTCTATTCTATAAATAGTGTCGGAAATTTGGAGACATAAGTGCAAAATAATGAAACTAGACCACCTTCTTACATCATACACACAAGAATAAATTCAAAATGGATTAAAGACTTAAATGTTAGACTCAAAGTCATAATAATCCTAGAAGAAAACATAGGCAGTAAAATATCGGGCATTTCTCATAGCAATATTTTTTCTGACATATCTCCTCCAGCAAGGGAAACAAAAGAAAAAAATAAACCAACGAGATTACATCAAACTACAAAGTTTTTGCACAGCAAAGGAAGCTACAAACAAAATGAAAAGACAACCCACTGAATGAACATGTTTGCCACTGACATATCTGATAAGGGGTTAATATACAAAATTTACAAAAACTTATATAACTCAACACCAAAGAAACAAACAATCCAATTAAAAAATGGGCAAAGACCTGAATAGACATTTCTCCAGAGGACATGCGGATGGCAATTAGACATATGAAAAGATGCTCAACATCACGAATCCGCAGAGAAATGCAAATTAAAACCACAATGAGATATCATTTCATACCTGTCAGAATGGTTATCATCAATAAATCAACAAACAACAAGTGTTGGCAAGGATGTGGAGAACAAAGAATCCTAGTGCACTGTTGGGAAGAATGCAGATTGGTACAGCCACTGTGGAAAGCAGTATGAAGTTACCTCGAAAATTAAAAACGAAACTATCTTATGACCCAGTGTTTTCACTTCTGCTAATGTATCCAAAAAAGCCTGAAACACTAATTTGAAAGCACACATGAACCCTATATTCATGGCAGTGTTAATTACAATAGCCACGATTGGCAGCAGCCCAAGTGTCCATCCATAGGTGAGTGAAGAAAAAGCCATGTTAATTTACACAGTGGAATGCTACTGGCCATGAAAAGGAGGAAATATAACCTTTTAGGACAGCATGGATGGACCTGGAGAGTATTATGCTAAGTGAAATAAACCAGCCAGAGAAAGACAAATACCATACTCACATGTGGAATGAAATGAACAAAATAAACTAACAAAAAATAGCAACAGACTCATAGGTACAGAGAACAGAGTGATAGCTGTCAGAGGGGAGGAGATTGGGGTGGGGGGAGACAGAGCTGAGTAAAAATGGTGAAGGGATTTAGCCCAAACAAAAAACAAATAAACCTCATAGTCAAATAGACAAACAACAGTATGGTGAATATCAAAGGGGAAGAGGAGTGGGGGCAGGTAGGAGAGGGTAAAGAGGGTATAAATGATGATGGAAGAAGACCTGACTTGGGGTGGTGAACACACAATACAATATGCAGATGATGTGTTATAGAGTTCTACACCTGAAGCTATATAATTTTATTAACCAATGTCACCCAAATAAATTCAATTCACACACTCACACACACACACACAACAACAGCAACAACTTTGTCCTAAGATTTAGAGTAACAATTTCAGTATAGTGGTAGGGGCAAAAGCTAGAATACAGTAGATTGAGGAATGAGTGGGAAGAGAAGAAGAACCACAAAGTGGTCTTTCAAAGTCTGTATCTATGAAAGAAGACTGAGAAACAAGGTGGTGTTAGAAAATAATATGTCAAGAGGAGGTTGTTCTAAAGTTAGGCGACACTTGAGCATGTTTAGTACTGATGGAAAGGAAGCCAAAAATAAGGGTAGAGTTGAAGATGTAAGAGAAGGAATTCTTCCACTCACAGAGTGATAATTCTGAAAAGGTGAGAAGTAAAGAAATCAAGAACCCAGGCAGAGAGATTGACATTGAAGTGAGAGGGAGAGAAAGAAAGAGAGGGTGAGTGCAAGTTCCAGTAAGCTGCTTTGTTCATATGAAGTTGAAGAAGTTGTTACAGGCTTCTATTTTCTTCTGGAAGTAGGAGGTAGGGCATATGCTGAGGGGTGAGAAGAAAACTGGCAGGAACAAAGGTTTAAGAAAAGAATAGGATGAAAATAGATGTTGCAAAGAAATGGAAGTGAGAACTAATTAGGAAATCAATGGCAACCCAGTTGATGTTGGATATCATGAATTCACTTTTTCAGGTAGCTGTTGGGTTTTTTTTTAGCACAATAGAGACATATGACACGCATGCCTCAATATATACCAAGTTAGGATAAATGTTACATGAATGATACAAGCAATCATGTCTATAAGTATAGCAAGAAAAGGCAAGCCCATATTGGCTGCATATGTCAAAAAGAAAAGTGAGCATTTTCTAAGATAGATGGGAAATGTCACGGCATTCAGGATGAGGAAAATTCATAGTTGATGGCTTAGGGGTAAAGACAGCACAGTGTTCTAAGAGACAGGAGAGAGTTCCAGAAATGGTAGGCATTTGGTGAGAAGTAATGTGAACTACATTAAACTAGTAGTCGTGCCTAACTCTGGAAAATGTGTGTGTGTGTGTGTGTGTGTGTGTGTGTGTGTGTGTGTGTGTGTGTGAGAGAGAGAGAGAGAGAGAGAGAGAGAGAGAGAGAGAGAGAGAGTTTAGAGCCACTAGGAATCTTGAAGCAAAGCAGGGATACATGGTTGGCAGGATTGATGAATGAAGAACACACACACACATACAATCTACTCATAAGCCTTTATCAACATTATTGAAGTAGACACGGATGCTTTAATTTGGTTAACAAAAAATGGATATTTAGGAGTATTAATAAAAATATGATATTCATACAGTTTATCATATTCTACATTATAAAGATATTTTGAACAGTAATATATTGTTTAGTTTCTATAAAAGCCCCATTTCTTTCATTCTTTCAAGAAATATTAAGTAGCAACTACTGGTCGAGGTGCTAAGATGACAACATACAACAAAACTGAAAAAGAAAGCAGCCCTCTCTCAGTGAGCTAGGGCTCACCTTTTATTGAAAAGGAAGAGAGACAATAAAAAATAAATAGATTAAATATATATCATGCAATGATGTGATAAGTTATTTGGGAAAAAAGCTAAGATTGGAGGAAAATAGGTAGTGCCAGATTTAGGGGATGTTTTACAATTTTAAATTGCGTGGTTAGCAAAGGCCTCATTGTGGAGCTGACATTTGAAAAAAAGCTGAAGGATGTAATGGGGGGACAATCTGAGATGATCTTAAGGACTTTGGCTTTTCTCTGAGTGAAAGGGCAGGACATTAGAGATTTTTGAGCAAAGGGGGGAACGTGATCTAATTTAAGTTTTGAAAAGATCACTTTAGCAGCTGTACAGAGCTTAGACTGGGAGGGCAAGAAGAGAAATGGTGGTGTAAGCAATGAGACTGCTACAGTCATTTGCGAGAGCAGTAAGGCTGCTGCGCGTTGGTTAGCATTGTTGTGGTGGCTGTCTGTTGGAATATGTACATATTCTGAAGGTAAGGCCAATGGGATTTGCTGAAAGAATGAATATAAGATTTGTATCAAAGAGTGAATTCAAAGATTATTCCCAAATTTTTTATCTAAGCCAAGGAATGGATTCATCATTCCCTAAAATGGAGAAGTCTGTAGATTGGAAATGAAGATTGGGAGTTTAGTTTTGGACCTATAAAATTCGGAATGCTTATTAGACATCTAAATGGTGATGTGTAGTAAGCAGCTGGATATATAAGTCTGGAGTTAAGTACAGAGTGGAGATAATAATTTTGGAAGTGTTTGTCTTATAGCTGAGTACAGGTAGAACATAAAAGAGCCCCAAGGACTGGGCTCCAGACTCCTGTGAAGTTTAGTGGGAGACTGGGGGATATTGGTGAGAAAGATCCAAATAAGGTGACATCCTGAAGCCATGTGACAAAAGTGTTTTAAAGAGAAAAAATTATCAATTCTGAAATGGTACCGAGAGGTGATTTCAAATGGGGTTTGAGAGTTATCCATTGCATTTAGCAACATGGGGATTATTGATAAATTTGGCCAGAACATATCAGGTAGAGAGGTAGATGTCTTAGTTTAGATTCAATAGAAGATGAAGGGAGAATAATTGGAGCTAGCCCATGTAGACAGTTCTTTTAAAGAGTTTTTCTATAAATAGAA
Organism: Myotis lucifugus; assembly: GCF_000147115.1. NCBI lineage: Eukaryota > Metazoa > Chordata > Mammalia > Chiroptera > Vespertilionidae > Myotis > Myotis lucifugus. The sequence continues at coordinate 852,073 of NW_005871392.1, forward strand.
GAAAAGAAATAAAGCATTAGCTTGAGAGTGATTTAAAATCAGGGGATTTTTTTTTAAGTCAGAATAAATTTTGGCACCTGTACACGCTGATAGAAATGATCTGGTAAATGGAGAAAAGAGTAATCATGCAAAATGGAAGTATAGAATTGCTGTTGTAATTAAGGAAAAGGGAATGGGACCTAGCGGGCAAGTAGAGAAGTTGGACTCAGACAAAAGTATGGATACTTTATCCATAATACTAGGCCAGCAGGAAAAGTATGCGGATAAAGATGCAGCTATGTGGCCCTGGCCAGGTGGCCTACTTAGTTGAAACATTGTCCCATACATTGAAATGGGTTCCATCCCCAGATAGGGCCCATGCAGGAGTTAAGGGATCAATGTTTCTCTCTCACATCAATGTTTCTCTTTCCCTTCCTCTCTCTCTAAAAATCAGTAAAAGTATTCTAAAGTAAGGAAAAAAGAAACAAACCCCTAGGTGTAGTAAGTGGGGCAGTGGAAATGATGGGATTTTTCCTGATTGATTCCATTTTCTCAATAAAATGGGAAGTAATTTATAAATTTAAAAATAACAATGGCATACTGGGTACACTAAGATGTCTGGAAAGTACCAAGGGACTATTTGAGGTTAGTTGTCATGAATTTAAAAGGTAGACCAATTAATAAGTTATGTATTTTTTTCTAGACATATTGGATTATAGTAGTTCAAAAATAGGAAAACAAGGATTTAGGTTCAAGAAAGATAGGATTTTTTTTTAGGGAATGTGATAAAACCAGAGTAGCCAAAGGGATTTGAAGGTGTGTGCTAGAAAGTGAAAACATTCCCCCTGGGTAAGGAATATAGGTAGAAAATAAAGCAACTGAGGGACAGTGAAAAGGTTGTGGGATTATTGAATTGTGGGTCAGGAGAACTTTATTACTGAGTTTAGAATTTTTGAGTATGTTCAGAACTATCAAGAGTTTATCCAAACAGTGAAAAACTATATATTTTTTTATTTTAAGTATTATAATAGTAATATCTCCTGATCTACATCAAGAGAATCCTAAATTAAGTCGACTTTTACTCACCCAGAACTTCATCTTCCTATAAATAGGAATCTGGAAAAAAAAGCCTCAATTTTGTCGTATATTGGCAAATGATATATTATCTCCCAAAGGAAGGTAATATCACATAAACTGAAGAGGGCATGATTTGTCACAAATATTTTCAAAGTTCAACAATTTCTGTTTCTTAAATATTTATAAGTACTGCCTGTTAAACACAAAATTACTGGTTTCAATTTTAAAATTTGATCTCTTATCAAGACTTCTAGCTTTCCACCCATATAGATAGTAGACATATGCATTTTATGTTTTCAGGATGCAGGGAACCCATCTATCCATGTAAGATAAGAGCAAAAATTACATATAAGCTTTTGGATGATTACATAAAAATGAGGAAGCCTAGGAAGTGGTACCAGGATGATAATTTTTATTCTCTACTCACAATGGTGCAAACATATGTTCTCCTGGAACTGATTTATAGAATCAAGCAATTCTGAGGCATATTACTTTTTTTTCTTTGGGATGAGTATATCTTAAAAATCCTGTAAAAGAATCTAGGAAGAGCAAAGCTGTTTTTATTAAGCAATTTTACAGAGAAATAGATATGAATATCAGAGACATGTTCTGTGGTGCTGAACTTTGGCTTTTTCTTGCTGTGATTGACACACCAACATAAAAATCCCCACCATTCCTTTTGTATCATTTAACACCTACTTGAGGGCCTATGAATAAAAATAAGAAATAAATATAAATGTTTAATCCATAATGGAGCGCGAGTCCCATATCCTGGTGATAAAGCCTCTCGTGTTTATGTATACTGTCACTGACTTGCAAACCAGAGATAGCAGAGGATGCCAAGTTAAAGAGCTAAAGGATGGAATTATACTACTGCAAGTTCTCATCTGTCGAACGAAAGCACCTGGTACCACCAGACTTGAGTGGAAGTCTCTAGAAGTAAAAGTGGGAGGTAGTTTCTTGCATCTCATTTCCCTATTCATATCTCTATTTCACCCTGTTTTTATACAGACACAGCCAACCTTCCCAGGCATCAGTTTCAGGCATAACTTTAGAAGGGATTAGGTCAGAACGATGACATTGTCAGAAAGTTTCAAATAAGTTGGAGTCAGATATAAGCTGCAGGCACAAGTGTCAGCAAGTATAGTTTATTTCCAGTGACCACTCCCCCACAGCAACTTTGTACTCTTTGAAACTACTAAAAATTTCAGACAAAATATATTTAACAGTTTTCAGAAGTTGGAAAACAGGCAGGCAGAACATGATCCCTGAGGAGAAACAAATGAGGGGAGCCCTATTATTCCTTCAGCCTATTACATGGAGGGCAGTTTTTAGGTCACAGTGAGGGATAGGGAACAGGGCCCCCGTCTCAGTGGGTGGAGAAAAGTTCAAGGTTTAAAGGGGGCCAAGAAGCTAGAAATCCCAAGGCAGAGAAGTGGAGGAAGAGAGCAATGCAGTGAGAGAAAGCAAACTCTGGAGATCACAGAGTCGCCCATGCCTTCAGCTGAGTACTCAGAAACCCATTCACAGGAGGAATCTATCAGCAGTAGAGCAAGGACTGCTGACAAGGAGCAGGGGGAGCAAACCTCAGAGACGCCACAGGGCTGGAAACAGTTTGATTTCCAAATAGTGGGATGGAAAGACTTCTTAACAGATAGATAATTGAATAGACTTCTCAAAAAGGTAATGCCTCAGTAACAGGCCAAATTAGTCCTAGAGTAAGGGTTCTTCTAGCCTGCAAACACACCTCAAAAGAATCAAACTGTTTCCAAATAACAGCATCCTAGAACAAAGTCCCAATATATTCAAAAGAATACCAAAAAACCCCGCCCAGCATATAAATCAAAATTTATAATGTCTGACATCTAATAAAATATTATTCATATTATTCAAGCAGAGAACCAAGAAAAAAAACCATAATAAAGAGAAAAACCAATCAATAGTCACAGTCCTAAAAATGACATGGATGACTGAATTTGTAGAGAAATATATCACAATTGCATTTAGAAATATATGTCATATGTTCAAGAAAGTAGAGGAAAGTAAACAGGACAAAGAAGATATGACACATACACACACAGGTACAAATACATGCATGCATATGTACACACAGATATACATACAGATATATAGATATAAAAATCATTCTTTTTGAGATAAAAATACCCCAAGTTTTGCCTTAAGGAATTAGGAAAAGATAAGCAAATCAAACCAATGTAAGATTAAAAGGTACATAGATAAAAGCAGAAATAAAATAAATAAATAAATAAAACTAGAAAGAGAAAAAGAAAAATGTTTTTAAAAGATAAAGCTCTAGCCTTACTGAACAGGGAAAATACATAAATTACTAATATCTGTGACAGAGAAACTGTCGCTACAGATATTTTAAACATTAAATAGATGACAAAGGAATGTTTAGAACATTTACTAATAAATGTGACAAAATGAAATGGAAATTTTTAAGATAAACTAAACACTCAATAAGATATGGACAATCCTGAATATTTATCCATAAGAAAAGTTGAATTTCTCACTAGATATCTTTTAACAAAGAAATTTCCAAACCCAGATGGCTTTACTGGTGAATCTTAAACATTTAAAGAAGTAATGATACCACTTTTCTACAAATTATTTTCAAAAATAGAAGAGAGGCCATGACCAGGTGACTCATTTGGTTGGAGCATCGTCCTATACACTGAAAGTTTGTGGGTTCAATTCCCACTGAGGGCATATACCCAGGTTGTAGGTTTGATCCTGCTCAAGTTGCATATGGAAGGAAACCAATCAATGTTTCTCTCTCTCTCCCTCCTCCTCCCTTCCTCTGTCTCTCAAATCAATTTTTAAAATCTCTCTTAAAATAATAGAAGAGAGGGTACTCTGTGTTTCAATAAAAGTTTTGTGGACACTAACATACAAATATTGCATAATTCTTACATTTAGCAAAATGTTAGTGTTCTTTTGAATTTTTTCCAACCACTTAAAACATCAAGCCAATCCTAGCTCATGGACCACACAGAAATAGATGGTGGAGCCACTTTGGACAATGGGACCTACTAGTAGTTTGCGGATCCCTGATGTAAAGCAAGTGGAACTTTCACAGGCTGCTTGTGGCAATTCTAAGTGGTACAACTGCTTTGAAAACAATTTGGTAGTTTCTTAAAAAGTTAAACATGTACCTACCGAATGATGCAGCCACTTTACTCTTAGGTATTTACCCAAGAGAAAAGGAAGCATATCACCTCATTGAGACTTATGCATGCATATTTGTAGAAGCTTTATTTGCAGTCTCTCCAAACTGGAAAACTCAAATCTCCACCAGTTGGTGAATGGACATCCAATTGTTATATCCATAGACTCTCAGCCATAATAAGGAATAAACTGTCAACACACACAACATAGAATGCATCTTCAAATAATTATGCTGAGTGAAAGAAGCTGGTTAAAAAGGCAAGCATACAGTATGATTCCATTTATATCAAACTCTACATAATGCAAGCTCATCCACAGTGATAGAAAGCAAAATAACGGTGTCACAGGGATAGCTGGGCAGGTGAGAGAGACTGGGATTATACAGGGCAACTAGGAAACTTTGGGGAGTCATAGAAATGTACACTGTTAATTATTGTGATGGTTTCATAGACAGAAAGCAGGCAGACAGCTCTGGTTGGGGTTGGGGTAAGTGGGGGTGGAGGGATTGAGCAAAAAGGAAAAAAAAGAGAGAATTCATAAATATGAACAACAGTGTGGTGATTGTGTGGGGGACTGGAGGTGGAAGAGGAAATAGAGGGCTTAAATGGTGATAGAAAAATTAAATTTAAAAAATTTTGATGGTTTTGCCTAGCTGGTTTGGCTCAATGGATAGAGCGTCGGCCTGTGGACTGAGGGGTCCCAGGTTCGATGCCGGCCAGGGGCACATGCCTGGGTTGTGGGCTCAGTCCCCAGTGGGAGGTGTGCAGGAGGCAGCCAGTCAATGGTTCTCTCTCATCATTGATGTTTCTCTCTCTCTCCCTCTCCCTCCCAATCTAAAATCAATAAAAATATATTTTAAAAAATTGTGATGGTTTCAAAAATATATAAATACATCAAACTCATCATATTATATACATTAAATATGCAAATTGTATTTTATGTAGAGTATACCTCAATAACATTGTAAGAAATAAACCTGTCCTCAGAAACATTTTTTTTTAATTTTACATTTCACCCTAAATTTAAATTAATGGCTGCCCTATGGAGTAATTGCTTTGTAAACCTTGCCTCTAATTATAGAACAGTGGGTTTTAATCCTTTTAATATGGCAGGCACCAGGATTTAGGAAACAGATGGAAAATATACCTGGAGAGTCAAGCATATAGTAGGCAAGCATAATGATTTCTGAATTGAGGAAGGAACATGTTATAAGGGAAATATACCTATGATTTAAGCATTTAAATTTTGGGCTATGCATAAACCAGTCATCTTGGGAAGTAGACTAGGATGGGCCCTTTTCCTGCCAATTCAAAGGTCAATTTTGATTTTCCTGTCTTACAATTTCAAATGAGATAAAGAAAGTATTATTTTGTGTATGTGAATTATGCCAACTGGTGGATCGAGAGTGAAAAATCTAAATTGAACCACCCAAAATTCTAAGTGCCAAGTGGGAACTTAAAGATAATCTATTCCAATTCCTTTATTTTGTAAGCAAGAAAAATGAGTGAGGTACAGAAGGTAAAGTGATGTTATAACACATTTTAATCAATGTCTGTTGCATGCAAGTCAGATATTGGTCAAGGTACTATGGGCAAGTAGTAATAGACAAACTTACTTAGTTATATTAAAAAGAAAATAAGAGGTCGTATCAAAAATCTTAATGATCAGTGAATCATTGCCCTCGTCATTTTCTTTTCTATGTATGTATTAAAGTTGTTAATATAACCTCACAATAGATTGGTGAATATTTCCTAATATGTTTCATTTAAAATCATTTAATATGCACACATTTTTAAAAAAACATTGAACCCATAAATTAACACACTGGCCCTAAAAATCAATAACAGTCTTTTCAGGTTTAAGTGTGATCTCATCCTGAGAGATAAGATTGCCATGAGGGGATAACCCAATGTTTCCTGTTCTACATACACTACTATTTATATTCAGCATGATTAAAAGGCTGAAATAAGTTTAATATTATTTCTTTTACTTATATAAGTGACCCCCAAATGGAAACTCTGAAACTCAAATTGATTTACAAAGCCCTATTATTCACATGTATTTTTTCTTCGTAAAACTTATAACTCAGCACAGTATTAGTTCACAAACAAAAGCTTTGCAAGGTTATCATTTTTGTCTGATCTGCCTGGTAGCTCCCTTGTTTCCCAGGCCTGCATTACACATTCTGAATAGGAACCTATGAACGTAATTAAGGGTCACACATATGGTACAAAGAATAGGAGAAGAGGAATTAATTTCTCAATTTTTCTTCTCTGGGCTTCAGATCAGTTTGCAAGTTACTATTCTATTCAGCAATATAGAGCTCGGAGGAAAAGACCAAACTGCTACAGCTGCTCTGCATTATAAAGCAAGAGAAAGAGAGGAGAGAAAAATTAGATTTTATTTGCACACAAAATGAACATTCACAGTCTGTACACTTTGCTTGGAAATAGCTGTGGGGTATAGGTTGGGTAGGCTTTTTAATGGTCTTTCTCTTTTTTTCCCAAGTTCCACTTAGTTCATGAACATCATTGAAAGTCAGACAGAGTATACTTCTGGGCCTCATTTATGCAAATTGTGGACCATTCCAAAAGAAGAGCATAAAGGTGACACAGAATGGCCAGGAAACTGCATCTGAGGGTGGCTATTAATGACAGGAAGGAATTTGGGGAACAGGATTAAACCATGACTACCTTGAGCCACTATCACAAATATTTTGACACCAAAATGTGGTTTTACTGTGAGGAACCTATGAAACTCACAAAGGTGATAAAGATTAAAATGCTTCTAAAGACAAGAAAACATTAAAGTGGGTGGACCTCCTTACTAATTGAGAAATCACAGGCCTTGATACTGGGGAGATTTGATAGCACACTTAAGTGGACATGAATTGCTTTATCATATCGAAGAGGAGAGTTTGGTGGAATTTGTCATATATGCTATCTTGTTCCTGTCCATGGCTGAATTCACCTATCCGTGTACACACGTTTGCAACATTTTAATAACAAATCAATGGTCCCACCTTAACTTGAAAAGCTCCACTTTAGCATTTGGATCTATTTGCTACATAGCACTAGTTGAAATTTTACAGCTTCTGTTTAGAATGGTGTTGTCATTCCTGCCTCTTCCCCAAATTGTCAAAGGGTCAAAGTTTGATTTAGTTCCCTTCTTCCTACAGGGTACTCCCTCCTACTTTACCCCAAATAAGTTACCATACAAATTCTTTCTTTTTTCCCATACTCCCATCAACTGTTATGCTGTCCTCATCCTATCCACCTGCTGAAGATAACAGACTGAGGACTTACACCTATTTCCTTTCCCCTCAAGAAGGAAATTACAGGAACAGTGTTTGCAAATAGAAAGAAACCATAACAGTTCTGTAAAGGCAGAAGGTGATAGGAGAAGTAAAAGGAAATAATAAAAAGAAACCATAAGTGAAGCACTTATGAAAGACAGTATAGAGAATGGATGGATGAAGAAAAAACAGAAACCGTTGGAAAGACAATGACAGATAAGTGGGTCATTCTGGAGCCCTGATAAAGTTCCAAAAACTCAAAGCAACAAAGTAAACATAATAGTTCACTATGGGTGAATAATAATCCTTGTATATTAAACCTATAAGGATATGTTTTTTTAATTAGATGAATAGACAAAGTAATTGAATAGGAATAGCAACAAGAAATTGCTAACTTAGAACATAAAAGTGATTAAAAATTTTTCAGATTATAGTGTAAAAGAATGAGTCAGAAAAAAACACACCACAGAAACATTCATGAATGATAGATACAGAAAATGTATCCTAATATTATTATATTAGGAATTATAGAAAAATATGGGAGAGAAAAAAAGCAATAAAATCACATAAGGATAAATTAATTTTCCAGAGCTGAAAAAACAGTAATATCCTTCTGATTGAACAAAAGCACCACATAGCCCTACCCAGTTTGGCTCAGTGGATAGAGAGTTGGCCTGTGGGTTCAAGGGTCTCAAGTTCAATTCTGATCAAGGGCACATACCTTGGTTGCAGAATCTTCTCTGGCCCAGGCCTGGTCAGGACTCCTGCAGAAGGCAACCAATCGATGCTTCTCTCACATCCATGTTTCTCTCTGTCTTTCCCTCTTTCTTTCACTCTCCCTAAAAAATCAATAGAAAAAATATCCTCGGATGAGTATTAACAAAAAACAAACAAACAAAAAACCACCACATATCAAGCAGGAGACATTTTAAAGTACCACACTTGCACAGATCCTGGTGAAATTTTTAAATTCAAAGATAAATAATTGAAAGTGAGGGAGTAAGATCCCTATGAAGCAATGAGAATTGTGCCACCATTAGACTCCTCATTAGCAATCTTGGATGCTAGCAAACTAGAACAGAGTCTTCAAAGTATGAAGGAAAACATTGATTAAAATTTTTTTCAAATATTTTTTGTAATCATAATGGGGAATGAAAGAAAACCTTTTTGTTTTAATTTTAGACCATGCTGCCTATTTTTTTTGTATGGTCTGTTAATTAAAAATGGTTTTAACACTTTTAGATTATTTTTAAAAATAACTTTCATAATATTTTTGGTGGAAGTGGAGTTCTTATGATGTAATGAGGAAAATAATTTCCTGAGATTCAAACAGGAGAATGAATAACATTTATCAGGGTGCAAATAAATCCCTGGGATTCCAATGTCCAATTTCCTCCATCCCACCATGGAACAAGTCCAACTGTGTCTTCAGAAGGGACAGAATAAAGGCCACTACCCATAGTTTCTGCTCCATATTAAAGTACAGTCTAGTCCAGCATCCTACCTGTGGAGTCTGCAGGGCCATTGGCCATGTGGCTGCTAAGCCCCCCAGGTGAGTGCAGGTCATGGAGAAAGAAGAGAACAAGAGAGAGGGAGCTCTTTGGGGACTTTAACCAGGAGCTTCTTCAAACTTCCCAAAATTTGCATGCTTCTGATGGGGCCAACCCCTAGCCAATCCATTGTTCTTCAGGCTAGACTGACAGCCAAGCACCTCCCCTGTGCCACCCCCAACTTCTGTGCCTGTGCCTATCCTCCCCTTCGTCCCCAACAATCCAGTACCAGAGAGGGGAAAGGTGTTAATCCTCTTGGAAGAACAATGCTGTGTGAAGCTGTAGCTTCCTGGTGAAGCTTTGCAGGCGACCATACTTACAATGTCTGACTTCTCTTTTCTTTCTTTCCTTTATTAATAACTAGCTAATTACATTGATAACAATAACTCATGAACACTATATGAAAATCAAATTTCAGTGTGCATGGACAAAGTTTTATTGGAACAGTCTTGTTCATTTATTTACATATCATTTATGGCTAGTTATGACGGAGACTGTATGGCCTCCAAAATAATGAAGTATTTACGTTCTGGCCCTTTATAGAGCCTGTGCCTTTTTATTCTCTTTGTTTTTTAACCACATTCAAGTTCATCTTTTCCCTTCCCCCAAAGTATTTGTGGTCCCGTGTTCCATTTCTACAGGGCTGCCTAAATTTTGCTAGGTAACATGAGGAGCAATGAACACATTAGCAATAATCAAATAAGTTAAAAAGTAATAGAATTCTAACTAAAATGAATTTCATAACCAATGAGAAGGCAAAATAAAGATATTCATGGACTCATAAATTATATAGACTCTCAAGGCAGCATTCCAAAGCAGCAAAAGAGTAATACAAGAAAAAAGGTGATGTGATACCAAAGGAACAACAGCAGCAGAAAATGATCTGGACACAACAAAGAACACAAAGAAAATTAGAAGGGGATCCACTGGGTGTGCACAGATGAATCATTCTCATTTGAGCAGAAATTTAATTACAGAATTATCTTTCCTTCTCTGTCAGTTCAGACATACTACATAGATCTAGGGTAAGCCACATTTATATAATAATCGATTAAAAATAGTGCTTTTATTCTGTTTAAGCTTTTCTACACCTGTGGATGTAGAAAAGATAAAAAATGTTTACAGGTCAGAATATAAATTTGATATAACTTGATAATGAAACTGTTCTATATAATAAAAGCCCAATATTCTAAGTGTCTGGTCATTGATTGGCCATTCAACCAATCAAAGCATAATATACTAATGATATGCTAAGGTCGCTCAACCACTTGCTATGATGTGCACTGACCACCAGGGGGAAGACGGGAAGATGCTCCGACCAGTAGGTGAGCTTGCTGCTGGGGTCCAGTCGGTCGGGACTGACATGCCCTGGAGCCCTCCCACGATCCTTCCCCTGCTGGCCAATCTCCCGCATCCCTCTCCTGCCCCAACCGTGCACTGGTGGGGTCCCGCAGCCTGGTCTGCAGCCTCTCGCAATCCAGGACCCCTCGGGGGATATCGGAGAGCCAGTTTCAGCCTGATCCCAGAGGCCAGTCTGAGGGACTCTACTGGTGTACTAATTCATGCTCTGGGCCTCTACTAATAATATAGTTAACAAAAACCAGAGGGTTATGATGTCCAAATCTTAATATTTCTAGGAGGTCATGACTATCTGGAGTTGGCCAAGAAATAGAATAGAAATAGTTGGTACCATAAATATTCATTATGGTTACCTCTGGATCCTATAAGAAAAACTTTTACCCTTTATTTTAAATTTAGATACTTTATTGCTTAACTATATGCAGGGTACACTCAGGATGACAAATACCCAATTTCATTTCCTATTCTCTCAGGGATGCTTAACATTTTGATGGGTAACAAAGGTAGCAACAAACACATTGGCACACATTAGCATGGATCAAGTAAACAAGTTAAAAGGCAATATAATTCCAGCTAAAGTGAACCAGTTTCCATATGTACCTCATAGGCTGGAGCTGGAAATAGAATTCATCTCTTGTGATATGCCAGGGGAGAGACAGACCCCTGGTCTCTGTAACATTTTGCCAGTCCTCCAATGATATTCAGTAGGTAGGAACATATTTATTTGCAGCTATTCTGGGGTCAAACAATTACAGAAAAATGATCAATGGAAAGCAGATAAAACTGGCAAACAAAATAGGACCAGAGGCATGGATACTTGGAACAGACTGACGGATCTCAGAGAGGAGGGGTGGGGGATTGGAAGAGATTAATCAAAAAACATATATGCATACATGCATAGCCCATGGACACAGACAAAAATGTGCTGAAGGCCTGGAGTGGGGTGGTGACTGGGTGGAGGAGAGGAAAGAGGAGTCATCTATAATACTTTTTTAAAAAGCAGATATGCTTGAGTCAAATGATGATTATTTCTGGGTTAGGCTTATGGATTAATTTTCGGTCTGACAGCTTAGGTGGGCATTGTAGATAAATGGATGACCATTCATTCTGAGGGTGGAAATAAATGAGTCAGTACTAGGAGTCTGATATGGATTTTTGGCCACTAGGAAAGGGTTCCCAAACCCCAATTTATTCCAAATATTTTGTAGCCAGCCAAGGATGTCATAAAATAACCCCCTCCCTCAAAATGTCCACTGAAGCAACCCTGGTTCCTTGAAGTCAAGATCCCTCCTTAACTGCACATCAGGCCAAAGTCAAACTAGTTCTTACTGTGCCCAGGGACATGGTTCACCCAGTGAGAAAAAAGTACAACCTAGCAGGCTTCCTACCTTCAAGTGTTTTCTTTCTTTCTTTTTTTTTTTTTCCTGACTGAAGCAACATGAAACGGAAAGAGAATAGCAACCAAAAACAAATAGTTCAAGCAAATGTCTTTTGCAGATAAATTACCTGGAGAGCCAGGCTGACTTTCATGACTGCTCTCCTCTCAACCATGCTATTTCTTGTCTTCACCCAAATCTATGCACAAGGGATCTATCTTGCAAGATTCATGCTTGTTTATTGTCCATGCTTCTGAAGAATTTCATAAAAAAATCTCAATCCTCGAGGGGATTTTTTTTTCCTGCTTGTTTTTACGGACTTTGGCCTCACAGTATTTTAAAAGTCATTTTTGTTTCCAATTATCACGGACTTACTAAATTTTACTTCCTCCTGCTTTTTCCCCACTTCCTCTTCTTCCCTTGAGCAGTTTTTTTGTGCTTGAAGAATAAAGTTCTGACTCTCTCTCTCTCACCTCTTCACTCCAGTTAGCTTCCCCCTGCTGGTCCCAACTGCTAATCGGACCATTTCTCTGCACTAAATTACAGAATTATCCTGAGGCAACAAAACTTCAACATAAATGTTTCTTTGCAGTTCAAAAGCATTTTAGGCACTAGGTGAATGCCTAGTGAGAGTTCGTCCCACAATGTACACAGAAGTATTCTTTGGGGTTTAATTTAAGCGATGAAAGCAAAAGATAAAGAAGCCCTACTTCACCAGCGTGTTTTCCGTGCCTTTGCTTGGTGTTTATCAGTGCTTCAAGGTCATCCTCCCACACTGGCAGCTGTAGACTCATTCTAGGACTTCTTCTCCTAATAAATGGCCCTTATGACTTCAGCTACTTAGCTTTGCAGACTCCCTCTTTAACCTTCTGTGAGTGGGAAAACAGCTAGACAGACTTGCTCCTTCTTTCTGCTGTCTCTTAGATTTGCTCCTGAATCATTGCTGAATTCTATTTAAATAATTAATCCAACTCAATTTTTACTGAGTGACTAATGTGCTAATTAAAAGAGGAGTCATTTTAAGGTTGGATTAGGGGTGCTCATTACTAAACTTCACTATAAAATATTCATATAGTGTTTGGGGACTGGGAGTCGGGGTGTGAAAAGGACAGACATGTGCAAGCATGTTAACAATACCTTCTCAACAACCATGGTCTGAATCACCATTTTTCTGATTCTGGGAGTGTTGTTGTTATAAATCCTGGGCTCTGCCATTTCTTGTTGGGTAAAAATACATTTAGGTAATAGATGATACAATTTAAAATAAAAGGATCCAAAAACTGCATTTCTGACTAAATTGCTCGTGTCTAAAGAGCAATCAGATCCAGTAAACAAAGCTATCTTGATTCCAGGAAGTTCTCTTCATTTTTCAAGTCATGGCTAGAATATATCAACACATTTCTGCATTTTATTGTGCTTTTATATTTATCTGAATACACAAATCATAGAAATAATGCTATTTCTGTCTGACAAGAAAATGAGATTTTTAGTAACAATTGTTTAAGATACTGTGTGACATTCTGCAGGCAAGTCATCTTTTGACCAAAGAACTTTTCCTAAAAGTCATAGTCTAAAAAGCTCTGAAAAGCATATTTGAAATCTTTGGTAGGCGACATTCCAATACACTGACTACTCAGATAGTCTTGATTAGCCTTTCTATCTAAAAGTAGAGTAAAAACTTGATTAACAGAAATGCTTGAAGAATGGAATGTTCTGGCTAATTTAATTCTATAATGAAGCAGACACCTCTTTCTATTTCAATTCTTATTATTGAAAATCTTTCTCAAATACATGGTTCCTCTTTTCTTAATGCCATAAGTATCAGAAGTGCATTTCACTTTGATAACTGAAAATTATGAAATTGTCATTGCGAATAGGTAGGATCACTATAAATTCCAATAGATGTACAAAATTAAGAACACTGCAATATATGTGTTGCAAGTAATGAATTTCATAATGTCTTTATGAGTTTATTAATCTGGCATTTCACCCTTTTCCTTACAGTATATTTTATACAAATAATTGAGTTGCATTATCTACTTGATCAAGATTTGCTATGGACTATTCTCAGAAATTGGTGATGGATTCATTCTCTTTTAATAAGCCAGTCCTTGGGAGCAGGACAACACTTAGGAGGCTCACAGGATGCCTTGAACATCAAAGCTGTTTGGCATTAAATGGAGGCACAGTCTAAATGTTCAAAAATTATGGGAACAAAATTATTAATATTCAAGTAGAACCTTCACACTGTGGATATAAAATGATTTAATAGTCAAAATTCACATGGCTCTAACTGGGAGAAAAAGATAGAATGACTGTTCTTTCATAATACCACAGTACCTCATTAGAAGTATCAGAACATCTAGGACTTTTGTGCAGAGGGCTTCTTTTGGAGGGTAAGTATTAACCTGGGAGCTGATTTCTCTCTGTTCAAAACCCAGAAGATTCTATAACTCCTGGAGATTAGAGAGATACCCACACACAGTGCTGAACTAAATGAGACTGATAGTGGCCCAATCAAGATGTACAGATATGAAGAAAGAGCTTTTACAGGGAAGGCAAACCTCCTTGGAAATAAAAGGGAAAATAATAAAATAACTGTGAACATGGTATAAACTTTGAAGCATTCCAAACAGGAAAACTGAGAGCTTTAATGTGAATATTATTTAAAAGTCCTACCCATTAAAGGAAAGGAATAACGCTAAAAGTGCAATAGCACAAAGTAGAATATTAAAAGATACAGGGCCCTAATAAGACCAACTCTAGCGCTGAAAAACCATGATAGTGAAAACAGTGAATCTCTGGATAAGGGCAGAGTCACAGGCCTTACTGGGTCCCATTAATTCCCTTGTGAGGACACTTTGGAAGGTCAGACGGGGAGTGAGAGGACTAAGGCTTGGATTCCATCTAGATTCAGATCCTTTCTAATTGGAAGATCCTGAGCAAGTTATTTGGTTCCAGCTTCCCACCAACACAATGAATTTAATAAAGTTACTGATTACTTGATATTGTTTCAGGATGAAATGAGATAAAGCATGTGCAATGCAATCACATAGGAAGGCTCAAAGCCTATTACCCATGGGAATGCTGCTGCTTCTGCTGAAACTATAACTAAAGATATAAGCAAAGCACAAAGAAGGATGGCGATGAACCTGACCTTATCTGCCTGGAAGAGACAGGAAGGCTTTGCAAAGGAGGTAAGCTTTGAGCTGGTTCTTGACGAATGAGTAGGAGTCTACCAGATAGAGAAAAACATTTTTTTACAAAGACTTTTCACAGAAAGTATTTCATTTAATTTTCATAGCAGTTGTGATGAAGTAGATTAGCAGCTTTTACAAATGGCAGAGCTATGACTCAGAGACAATTTTTCCCCAAGATCAAAATATTTAACAAATAATTATCTGATGCACCCTTCCAACTTTACATAGGTCAGTAAGGGCAGAGACTAATTTGTTTGAACTGGCTGAGTTCTTTAGATCTGCAGCTATTGCTGAGAGCTCCTTGCCATGTAGCAGGCTACCATTAGAGTCAAAGATGTGGCCTAGTTCATCTGAGGAGCACACTTGAGGCCGTATGCCACAGAGGCCCTAACAAGCACCAACTCTGCATGGGTTAAAGGTTGGAACCTCAATACCAAGAGTTCAAGCTAAGTGAAGTTGGAATGAAAACAAAATCAGTGGGGAAGTAGGCAAACAGAAACCCTGAGTATTAACTTCAAACATTGGCTGGTGTCCAGGACTTGATTTTGTGGGCTGGCATGTATGTGGTATATAGAATGTTCAGAATCATTTAGGGTTCCAAGGAGGAGACTAAAGCACTTAATAAGAGCCTAATGATTGAAGTAGTACATAAATAAACCTCTTAGGGAGTGACTTAATATAATCTCATTTTAAGAATCATATGGAACACTTAGAAATAGAAAAAATAGAATTTTTTAAGAATCACATGAAATACTTGGAAGGAGAAAGAATTTTAACTATCATCCAATTCAACTCCCACATTTGACAAATGAGGAAGATCATTTGCCAAGAAGTCAACTAAGAGGAAACCAGCAATAAAACCCCAGGCCTCCTGCTTCCTAATCCAATGCTCTGTTGTATCACAGTAGGAATTATGTATTACAGTATTTTTTGCTGCCTACATTCTGCCAAGGTGCTCTACATGCAAATACATGCCTCTCCCTTTCCCACCCCTACCCCCATATTTCTAAGAAATACAAAATCAGAATGGAGATGGAGACTCTAGCAGAGAAAAAAATGCAAGGGACTAGCTTCAAATTATTCAGGATGTTCGTGATCTAGAACCAGGTCTTTTATATCTTGGTCAATACTATGTACCTCCCCTGCAAATTCTTCCTGCAAATGTCCACAAGTTTAGCAACCAGAATTCTATACCTTGGCTTCACTGTATACCCTGGCCAAGGACATTGTTAAATAATGCTCTGTATCAGCCTAACAGATAAAATGAATCTCTTGACTAATTAAGGATTGAGAAATTTATTTTATTGCATACAGAAATGCATTGATAAGATATGAAATTATCGCCCTAGCTGGTTTGGCTCACTGGATAGAGCGTCAGCCTGCAGACTGAAGGGTCCCGGGTTCAATTCCGGTCAAGGGCATGTACCTTGGTTGCAGGCACATCCCCGGTGGGGGGTGTGCAGGAGGCAGCTGATCGATGCTTCTCTCTCATTGATGTTTCTAACTCTCTATCCCTCTCCTTTCCTCTCTGTAAAAAAATCAATAAAATATATTTTTTAAAAAGATATGAAATTATCTCAATTCTCTTTCTTCCAGTAACTCTTCTTTTGATATTTTCAGTAGACTTGAGGAGATGTAAATGTATTTGAAGAATGAAGTGTGCAAATATGAAATGTAAACATAAATGTCTTTTAACACCTCATATTAAAATCCATGGAGGAAAAATTGCTATCTGGAATAAAAAGAGAGACACGTCAATTAAACATAGGAAAGATAGCAATAGCATAAAGAGAAGGTAATAAAACTAGTAAAGGGGACTCAAAGAAAACAAGGACATTTTATAAACACTGCAGTGAGAAAAGAAATGCCATAGAGAAAATAGGCCCACTAATAAATGAGAAGCATGAAATTAATGATGAGTCTAAAATGGTAGAGATAATGAACTCATTTGTAAAATCGGTCCTTAAGAAGAAAAATGAAGATAGGAAGTTTGAACAATTAAGAAGTAATGAAAACCTTGCAAAAATAGCTGTTGACAAAGAAACAGGAAAGAAAAGGCCAGTTCTATTTTCGGCTGTATTAATAGAATTATCTCATGGCAGTGAGAAAAAGGGGTTTTTTTTATTATGTCAGTGACAATATACCTAAAATCCTATTTTAAGTTTGTGGCCATCTTGATCAGCTTCATTCTCATAGCCAAGACTAGGGGAGAAGAGGCAAGAACATAAGGAGATTACCACTTCTTGGCTTTGTGCACCTGCATAAGAAACAGATATGCCATGCTTGAAAAGATGATAAAGGAAAGGCTGTTTTGTGTTATTTTTTGCCCTTCAGGCAGTGTTGGTGAACATGGTGCCCTATGAGTAGCTGAAAATATATTTTGTGTATATGAAATTTGTGGTAATTTTTTTTCTTGAATCCAAAAGGTGTAAGTTGAAGAAATGTTGATCCATAACCTTAAACACAAAGCAAGATAGATGACATCCTGATGGACCACCTGTCTGCCCCATGAATACCTGCTTTCTATGCATTTATGAGTAGTGTAAACGCTATAAGATTGTGACAAATGCACAGGGAAATATTTGATATCCTTGCATTACTGAAGCTTCACTGCCTCTTCCTGATCTAGCCATGATCGATCATGTACTAGTGATGTTTAAAAAAAAGATTCTGCCACTTTATACATCTTTTTATCAGATTCTAACACCATCATGAGCCTGGACTCCCAGGAAATGAGCAGCAGAGGAACTACAGGATCAGAGAGAGCCGGGGTGACAGTACATAGAATGCTGCAGGCCATCTCAGTGGCTTTTCTGTTCCTCCAAGTAGAAACCTTGGACCAG
Organism: Myotis lucifugus; assembly: GCF_000147115.1. NCBI lineage: Eukaryota > Metazoa > Chordata > Mammalia > Chiroptera > Vespertilionidae > Myotis > Myotis lucifugus. Next base: position 869,941 of record NW_005871392.1, read on the forward strand.
TGTTTTTTGTTTGTTTTTAATATATTTTTATTGATTTCAGAGAGGAAGGGAGAAGGAGAGAGAGAAAGAAACTTCAATGATGAGTGAAAATCATTGATCGGCTGCCTCCTGCACTGGGGATCGAACCCACAACCCGGGCATGTGCTCTTGACCAGAATTGAACCCCGGACTCTTCAGTCCACAGGCCAACACTCTATCCACTGAGCAAAACCAGCTAGGGCTGGGCCAATGTTTTTAATAGAAACATGTATCAGATGACACTGTCAATGTCAATAGAAACAGAATGTTTGCTTATATAAAAATCAAATGCATTGGCAACTTTTAATGGATTGATTTAAAAAGTATTTATTGAGGATACTATGAATGGGAAGACCCAGAAAAGGGTGAATGAGATTTTAATAAGAGAAAGACAGCCCTAACTGGTTTGGCTCAGTGGATAGAGCGTCAGCCTACAGACTGAAGGGTCCTGGATTTGATTCAAGTCAAGGGCATGTAACTTGGTTGCGGGCACATATCCAGTGGGGGGTGTGCAGGAGGCAACTGATCAATGTTTCTCTCTCATCAATGTTTCTAGCTCTCTATCCCTCTCCCTTCCTCTCTGTGAAAAATCAATAAAATATATAAAAATTAATAGAAAGACAAATATCATATGATCTCACTAATGTTTGGAATCTAATGAACAAAATAAACTGAAGAATAAAATAGAACCAGAGGCTTGGATACATGAAACAGACTGATAAATATCAGAGGGGAGGGTATTGAGGTGGACTGGATAAAAGAAGGTGAAGAGATTAACTAAACAACATAACCCATGGACACAGACAACAGTTTAGTGAAGTCCAGGGAAAGGGGGGGGGTAGCTGGGAGGAGGTTGGGAAAAAATGGGAGGGATGGGGGGGGCATTTGTAATAGTGCCAACAATAAAAAATAAAATTAAAATAAATAAAAATATCTAATGGACAAGAAGTCAACCTTTCTGAGATCTGAGAGAACAGCCATCGAGGCAGAGGAAGCAGCAAATAGGAATAGCAAAGGCCTGAAGGCAGGAGTGAATTTGATGAGCCTGAGAACTCTTACGAAACACAACGTGGTTAGACTATGTTAAGTGACAGGAGAATTCTCCTAGACAGCATGAGAGGTAGGCAGGGGGCATATCTAGAAAAACCTTACAAACCATGACTGAGAACTTAGATGACTTGCTGAGTGCAGTGGAAGTTATTGGAGCATTTTAAAGTAAATCACAATGATGTTATTTACAATTTTGAAAAATTAATCTCATTTTAATAAAATAAGTTGAGGGTAAAAATAAGAAATGTCTTATATTAGAATCAAAAGCCATAAGAAACAGATAGCATCAGATCCAAAATTAGGAATTACTGCTTGTTAGAGAAACCCTGTTTCAAGTAGATGGTATCAAGAGGTTAATAGAAGCTGCTGAAAGGGGTGATGGGTTAAGGACAAAAACTGCAGGTGTCTCCGCTCAAAGTCCAGGCACTTTCTGGGACTAGTAGGTGAGCAACCACAAGTAGGTGGAGTAGGTAGGTTTCAGAGAAAAAATAGGCTCCATCATACTAAATATATCAACTCTCCCTCTAGAAAGAACTGAATAAATTATTTCTACATCTGCCATTTCCAATCCCCAGAATTCTTCACCTGTAAAGAAGCCCAATAGAAAAATAAATGTTTGGCTATGGAAATCATGCTTAAACAGGGTAATTCTCACATGTGTACTAGTGTTCTGAAAATAAAAGATGGCCCGGAGCTCTGAAGTGACAAAAGAATCTTGACTTCTATTGAGAGTTGAGACCAGATTCACTGGTTGCAAAGTCACCATTTCAGGTCGTTTCTACTGGAGATCCTGCGAGGTCCTGAGGAATGTAATACCACCAGACAGAAGAGGTACTAACACCCTAAGAATGAAACTGGCTGAAATGCCAAAACAGTACTTGGGAAAAAATACTAATGAGACAGATATAAAGAGAATCAGAAACAGAGAAGGTCCAGGACATTAAAAATGAGAGAATACTGCCCAGCTGGCATGGCTCAGTGTTCGAGCATTGACCTATGAACCAGAAAGTCACGGTTCCATTCCATGTAAGGGCACATGCCGGGGTTGCTGGCTCTATCCCCAGTGGGGGGCATGCAGGCAGCAGCCAATCAATGATTCCCATCATTGATGTTTCTGTCTCTCTCCCTTCCCCTTTCTCTCTGAAATCAATAAAAATATACTAAAAAAATGACAGAACTGCAGAGATGACACTGAAGGTGAGAGGAGAGAACAATAAGAAGGAAGAAAAGAGGGAGGGAACAGAAAAAAGAGAAAGGCACTGCATAGCATTTCAGTGATAGAAGAGACAGCACAGCCCATTAGGCTCTGTTGTTTTTGAGTTCAGCTTTGGAAGGAACACGTAATGCATGTTTCTGCAGAGTGAGTTAGAAGGCTGGTGCCACACGTATTCAAAAGGACCTGACTGTGAAACCACAACACACTGAAAGGAAAGGAGTGCTTAGTACTCACGGAGATTTCGCTCTTTTAAGAAACTGTAATCAGTCTGTGTATGTAATTTGGAGAGTAATGTAAATTGGGATGGGGTTTGTTTATAATTGGGTGCTAATGTGGGAGTATTTTGCTAATAAAAGAGTCAAGAGGGAGGCTGCTCTTTAATGGATAGTTTGTAATAGTAGTAATTGTAAGACATAGAAATTTTGCTTAACGATTGGGCCATTGGTTGGTTTGTGAAGGTCTATTACATTTTTTTCTACAGCATCTTTTCAATCATGGTGCAGGGTGGTGAATTGGCCTAGGTTTTAGTTCGGGGGAGGGGGGAATTCATGGAGAAATCATTCCTTCCTATGGGTGGGATGTCTCAGGAAACAGGTACCTTAGGTGATGCCAAATGTCACTGCAGGGCACAGGAACATAGAGGCTAATTGCCTTTGTAAGTGAGAGGCAGTGGGAAGATGGTAACCCTGGGGGCTGCATTACTAAGGCAGCTTCTGTACCCATGGGCCTCACTGTTTCTCACGTCATGCCTTGCCCTTGGCCAAGAGTTTGGAGCCATGATTTGAAGAAAACTTAATGAAATGAAAGTTGAAATTATGTAAAGGTAGGCAGTGTGCAGTGTAATAGAAAAAAAGTACTGGATTGGAGTTACAAATACTTATGTGGGAATTACAGTTCTGCTATTGTCTAGCTGTGATCTTGTGTGAATACTAGTAATGTATACTCTAAAAGCGTCAGCAATAAGAATAGTAATATA